>NC_084823.1:40707117-41007117 GCF_958449725.1 Rosa rugosa
CGTCCGCACTGTTGTTAAAGTGCGGACGTTGACGCTGCAGTTCGGCTCGGGGCGCGACGGAGCGGTGGGGCTTGCCGGACGGACGCCAGGGGTCGGACGGACCGGTCTGCAGTCGGTGGAGTCGTCGGCGACGTGGTTGCAGCGCTGCCCAGAAACCTGTAGTTGTAGGTGAGGTCGCTGCCCAGAAACCTGCAACTCCGACCTCGAACGCTGCCCAGAACCGTCCGCCAAGCCTCCAGCCTTCGTCCGCCAAGCCCCGAGCCGCCGTCGCCGCCTGGAACTCCGCCGCTGCGTCGCCGTCCTCACTTTAGCAAAGTGCGGACGTCCGCTTTGGAACGTGCCTGTATATATTTATAGGACTACATGTATATATAGACTCAAAACATATATGCATATGTGTGGTCTCACATATGCGGTTTACTGCTCACGAGCTTATGGTATATATACACATTTCTTCTAAAACTGGCTTTCCCTCTCTGCTAGCTAGCTTTGGAAGGAGTTCAAAAGCTGGAAGGTATGGTGTGTGATGGTGTACTTGCTATGGGGATAAAAGAAAGATTTCCTATATTAGTTGGGTAACCAGAAGGTTGAGTTTTGCAATTTTCACTGTTGGGAACTCTTTATGGGAGTGGGGACGAAGTGGTGTTAGCTCAGTGGTTAGAGCACCCACTACCTAATGACGAAGTCATGGGTTCGAGTCACCATGGGGGTAGGAGTGAAATCATTTGATCCTCTTTTTTTTTTCTTTTTTTTTTTTAAAAAAAAAAAAAACTCTTTATGGGAGTGGGGTATCAAAGATTAGAAATATGGGGTTGACCCCTTAGAGGAGCAAATGCGCATTTTTGTTCTTTAATCTTGCCTCGATCTCCCTCTTCAATTTTTGCTCCCACACGCTAGGGGTAAAATGCAAGAACTTAAATTACATTCTACAACTATTTTAGGGTTTAAATTAAAATCAATGAGATTAATTTTAATCGAACGGTTCTTGGTCTACAAAATTATATCCACCTACAAAAGATGTAATTAGTAAGTTTTGAAGGCTTCTCTATGTGTTTTTTTTTTTTTTCTTTATTAAAAAGAGGATCAAAGGGTTTCACTCCTGCCCCCATGGTGACTCGAACCCATGACTTCGTACATAGATAGTGGATGCTCTAACCACTGAGCTAACATCACTTCTCTATGTGCAGTGCTATGTGCCTTTATATTCATTTCTTCTTCAAAGTTTAGAATGGAGGGCTTTCATATTATTTTTGACTATTTCGTTGTTGTGAGTAAATGAGGTAACTTCAATCTTGTTAGGTCACTTTGTTTATTTTAATATTTTTACCTAGGAATGAGACTTACACAAGTAGGATTTGGAAGACATCGTACCCAAGAAACCAAAGTGCCTCTTTCCTCTCACATAAACCGAGCCACGACAATCCCAATAGACCAATCTGCCAAAGGGCTGAAGACCGGCCGTAGTTGGTGGTGGCCACGAGAAAATCTATCACCACCACCTTGGAGCCAAAGTCCTGAGGAGCCGCAAAGAAATCCTAGAGACACCTACCAAAGAGAGAGTATTTTTTCTTCAGGATATTTTTTCAGCGAACCAATTTTTAGTTGATTAACCCTTTTTTCATATAAAATGAGTGGTGCTATTCACACACTCATTTTCTCTATTCACACATCTCTCTATTTTTCTATTACTTTAATTCAATTCTTTTTTACAAATTATGCTCACTACCTTTCTTTGCAATTTACGATTTTGATTTTTTTTCTTTTTTTTATTTGGCAAGTTAATCATGAATCAAACATCAATACATCATTATACAATAAAAAAAAAACAAATTTACCTATAAATGAAGGAAAAATAATACGTTCATTAAGTGGAATAACCTGTATTATTAGACAAGGAATATACTTCCCAGGCAATTACGTTCATCCAACTGAATCTAAGGGGGGTGTATTGTATATGGAATTAGTGGAACTTTTAAAGAAATCTATGGAATTTAAAAGTCTGGGTGTATTCAATATAGACTTTTAACAGTCCATGAAAGTCTTGAGGTATTCAATTAGGATTTTTAAAGACTTCATGAATTCCACCAAAATTTAGGGGTATTCAATTAGGACTTTTAAAAATGAATAAAAGTACAGAGGTATTCAAAATATCATTCATACTTATGGAATTAGAAAATCATGGATAATCATGGACTTTGTAGTGTTAACTATACATACCAAACTCCAATAATTTTCCAGCCTCCAGACCAAAGATTTCAAAAAGTCTATCAAAGTTTCCTCTTCAAAAAAAAAAAAAAAAAGGTCTATCAAAGTTCTTCTCTCCACGCACGAAGAAGTTTGTCCTTCATCATCTCTCTTTCTTAATTTTTTGTCTTTTCTCTAATCTTTTATGAGGGTAAGGCTATGGTATGTTAATGTTTCTCATATATCAACTTTTTTTATTACTTTGAGGACTCATTTTACTACTTTAATGACTCATTTTATCACTTGAGAACTCATGTGGTAACTAAAAAAATTTACCACTTTAAGGACTCATGTTACTACTTTGAGGACTAATATTACTATTTTGAGGACTCATTTTACCACTTTAAGGCAATTGTATGCATGTTATACGTTAACATATTGTAGGATTTCCCATTTTATGATATCAACCTTTTTTGATACCCAACATGTTCATTGTAGTTGTTGAATGTGATTTTTTTTTTTTTTTTTCAATTGTGGTACTTTGAACCCTAATAGCAATAAAAATGATTTATGAAACCCTAAAACTCTGTGGTCTAACCCTAAGACCTTGAACCATACTAAATTTTATCTTATTAATTAATTATTCTCATTAATTTGAATTTATATTATGGTTCAAAAACAGGTTGAACAATTGAATTTCAATTAATTGATTATAGATCAAGATATTGACCAATATTGCTATAATATATGTTAATCGGCGAAAACAAAATTGATGAGAATAATTAACCATAAACATCAAGTGATCTATATTGTATATTTATGTTGTTGGGAGATTAGGAATAAGAACAAACTCGCTAGACAGACTAACAATCATTTATTTGAGTCAATTTCTATTAGAAGATACTGGAGCATTGAAGAGACAACAAGTTATTATTTTGTTTTGTGTTTGAGCTGCATTTGTTTTAATTTTTTTTGTTTTTTGTTTTTGTTTGTTTGTTTGTTTTTTTTTAATATTTTGTACATCTTAGGAAATCTGTAGAAGTCATTCATAATAAAGTATATAGATTTTCATGAATCAATAAAAGTCTGTTGCTAAAATCAATGGTTTTAAGAAATCCATAACAGTCTATCAACTTTTTAAAGAATCTGTGGACTTTTCAAAAAATCTGTCATTTAAAAAAAGTCTGCACAAATTCAAATACAATACACCCCCGTAAATTGTAAAGTTTGTCCTCAACTTTGCATAATACATTCTTATTATTTATGAGTGAGTGTTCTTTCAATATAGTTATCTAAAATACATTATATTAAGAGTTCATAGCCTTGATTATTGTTGAGTCACAAATTACTTATGCAATTGTGCCACATAATTATGAAAATTGATTTGTCTTCCATGCTATTTTACCCTTTTTAATCCATTTCCTTTTATTTGTAGGAAACCTTGCATTGAGAATAAAATGACTATTTTGATGAGCTCAATATGAGTTCTCAAAATTAACCCTGTTGACAATTGTTGGTATATAGCAAGTAGGGATCGTTCTATCCGGGGATTAAGTGTGCTCCTGTCATTTAAGCATCAAACAAAGAATATTAATACATTTATACAATATTTACGAAAATTTACAAAGAACAAAGAGGGGTTTCGAAATTTGTTTTATTTTCTAAACTAATTATCTAATTAACTAATTACAATGACCACTCAACCAAGAATCAAGATAAGATGAACGGATGAGAATGTATGATGTAATTAACAACCTTTAATACGAATTCAAGGATACAAATCATGATTTTCGAATCAAACACATACTTGAATGAAATTAATCAAGAACAAACCATGAACGGATGCATAAATTCTTTTTACCTGCTTCCTCAGTTAGAGTAATCTCTACACACCCCTAGAGTAATCTCTACGCAGCAATTCCAGATGTGGTCCGGTCTCCACCAGCCTAGGCTACTTGAGTAGCACCACAAACGTCCACGAGGAAGTCACTTCCAAGATTCAAGTCCGAAACATACAGACATGATCAGTCAAAAGTTAATGTCTCTCTTGAGAGTAGTGAAAATCAAGGTGATTATATTCATCAAACATATAAAATTGACAAAACACTGAAACTCGGTGGGTCGATTCTCAATATTTGTCAAACATATAAAATTGACAAAACACTGGAACTTGGTACTAGTTGCGAGGGAGAGTATTCGATGCACTGTCAGTGCATGGGCACTGGCAGCATGGTAGTCACGTGCCTGTTAAAATAGCTTCTTCCGTTAGACAACATGGTTAGTCAATGTTTCGGTCAACAAATGAACTTTGTCCAAAAAAAATGTGAAAGGCAGTAAAAAGAAAATTTTACCACATAACCACACGCGATGCACGTGGGAGTAAACGAGGAGGATTAGGGCTCTAAGGTGGGTTTGAGTTGCAGCCGACTCCTGTTCTCTGAAATCTGAGTAAGACAGACAAAATCGATTTGAAGAAGATATTGAGTGGCAGCCTTTATTTGAATCGTCGGCACCATTGATCGATTGTAGCCGGCTAATGCAATTTCGTTCTGGTTCCTGCAGTCCAAGTTCAATTCTGTTTGTAATTAGAATTTGAATTGTATCCACGAGAGCCTTGCGAAGGTGATTAAGCAAGTGGATTTGGTCGCCAATTCATCCATCGGAGCAGCTTGAGGTAACGATTGCTTAACCAAAATAAGAAGTTATATGTTATATGTTTGTATTCTTGTGATGATTGCTGGTGCTGGGTCATTATCTCACAACGGAAAAAACCAACAAAACTCTTTTTTTTTCCCCTGTTAAGTTTTTCATGGCCATCCTCTCATGTAGATTAATCGTATTTTGCATGATTTGGTCCCAAGGTAATGAAATTATACATGGCTTGGTTTCTGGAGTAAGCTTGGGTGTGCCTAAACTATAACTATTTCCTTTGGAAATACTTTGTAATTTTGTGTTTGCTAGTTTGGTAAGAGTCTCTGTTAATGTTGGAGTTGCCTTGGCAAGACAGCTTTTAAGTGCCCGAGTCATAATAAAACATATTTGACAAAAACATAAATTCTGTGCAAGTTTTACTAGCTGAGGTACATTGGCAGTTCTTTGATGCTTGCATGGGTTGATTAGAGTAGTCCTTTGATGCTTGCGCAATTTTTCTCTTTTGTGATTTTTGTATACTTGATGTGTTGATTAGAGTAGTTGCTGCTGAAATTGGTTGTTATATATACCATTTTGTACTTTGAAGTTTGCCTTTAGTGGAATGACTTGGCAGCCAACAATTGTATTTATTAAGCAAAAGTCTAGGTAGATGAGTAGAGTCTAGTTCGGCAACACCCATAATATAGTCAAACAATATGAATGTTTAGTGCATCATTCAATTGTTGAAACAATTTTTTTTTTTTTTCTGTTATAATAATAAAAAAGGTAGATGAAATTTGTTTATAGTGCATCATTTTTTTTTTTATTTTTTTTTGTGGATTTACTTACCGACATTGGTGTTTTCGGCCCGGTATTGTGCTTTATTAACATAGATAATGATACATGCGTAGGTATTCAGAGGAACTGATTTACGGACATTTGGGCAGTTTGCCGATGGGGTGGAGCAAGGGTTTTATGGACGATGATGGCAACTGTAATAAGAGAAGAAAATTCACAGAAAGCCTGAATAGATCAACTAATCTTACAGAAAGGTATTATACCAATAAAGTAGAGACTGCTGAATGGGTTGATGGTAGGATCAGATTGCAGTGTACACTGTTTGAAGGTATTTCGCTGGTGAATTCCGAAGTAGCTTGTGTGAAATATGATATTAGGAAGCTTTGTTCAATGTTGCGGTGTTTGGAGCCCAACATATAGAGTGTGAGAAAGAAAATCTGTGAAATTGAACAGTCCTTATCTGACATGAAGGTTGGTGGTGTGGAATCTATTGTTGCCGATGTTATTAAAGTTTTGAAGACAACAAGTTTAAACACTATGCCTCAGGTAGCGGAAAAGGTAGTAGAATTCAAGGACATAGATGGCCATAATTTGTGGACAGACATCACTAAGGAGAAAGAACCGAGAAAGTTATGTCCATGCACCCCAATAGCTACTGATGGCCTTCTGCACATGAAAATTTCTGACAAAGTTCCACACGAGAAGGTATCTAATAGGAGGAAAATTTTAATTGTTTGACAGAACAATTTTGAAGTAGTAACCATGTGTTATCATTTGATTGTATTTGCACAGGTTGATCATATGACAGATGAGAAGGTGACAGAATCGGCCGACAAAAAAACTTTGACGGGCTTCAACGACTCAAAGGTTAAAAACAAAAACGACGACAGATTTCCGTCCAAACTCCTAGGTTGAAAATTTGTACAATAATAGTTGAAGCTTCGACATTAAAGCTTGTGTCCATCCAAACTTTTTTGAAAATTGTTTTCTCAATGTTTTGTTAATATTTTAGAAAGAAAAAGTTTTTTTTTTTTCGGTAAATAACCGTAATCAACGGTTCACTATCTCAATCAAGGCCTAAATGATGACAAACAGGCTAATTGTTTCATAGGGATCGTCAACGGGCCCGGCCCGGCCCATTCATAGCGGGCTTGGGCCGGGCCTTACTATATTTTTAAATAATAGCGGGCGGGGCCGGGCCGGCCTTTATTAAAAATAGACGGATCCAAGCCCGTCCATATAAAGCAGGCTTTGCGGGCTTTTTCGGGCCGGGCCGGGCTGGGCTTGGCCTTGCGGGCTTTATGTATAAAATAAATATTTAAAGACACAAATTTTTTTTTTTTTAATCAAGCTTTGGAAATTCATTGGATAATGATCAAATACAATCAAAGATAACATATCTATAATTCTATATTGTACCAAAAAAAAATCTTTATTTATATATAGATACTAATTTATTGATAAATAAATTTTTAAAGGCACTAATTTTTTATAAATCTATATTTATACATCATACACTCCAAAGAGCAACATATAGCAATTCAAAGAAAATGAGAAAACTGACCGTTGGATGTGATTATTACAATAAAATAAGAGTGTGGTTAAAAATTTAGTCAATTTCACCATAGTTTCAAACCCGATCGGATTGGTCAACTGTAGTCACTTGCATGTTTTCTTGGTTGACCGATGGCGTGATGAACGCAAAACTTGCTTATTTTTTTACATCACGTTTGTAAATATTTCATCGATGGATGTGTGTGGACATAAGATAAAAAATTCAATTTTTAATTACAAATACGTTGACCTATACTAATTTGTCTCCTAAAGTTGTATGACTTATACATTGCATTTAAATTGTTGAGGTCCATTCTAAAACAACCGTGAAGTGGAAGATGAATTTGGAGAAACCAACCGCTCGATTGAGAGATTGTAATATTTTATGGTGGTTGTAAAAAATCTAGTCAATTTGGTTATCGTTTCGAATTCGATCAACTAGGTCAAACGTAGTTACTCTTATAAACCTATATTTATATATCATACACTCCAAAGAGCAACCCCTATCAATTCAAAGAAAATGAAAAAACCGACCGTTGGATGAGTTTATTACAATAAATTATGAATGTGATAAAAAATTTAGCCAATTTCACCATATTTTCGAATTCGATCGGATTGGTCAACCGTAGTCACTTATATGTTTTCTTGGTTGACCGATGGCGTGACAACCGCGAAACGTGCTTATTTTTTCACATCACGTTTGTATATATTCCATCGATGGATGTGCATGGACATAAGATAAAAAAAATTAATTTCAATTACAAACACATTGGCCTGTACCAATTTTCTTCCTAAAGTTGTATGACTTATACATTGCATTTAAATTGTTGAGGTCCATTCTAAAACAACCATGAAGTGGAAGATGAATTTGGAGAAACCAACCGCTCGATTGAGAGATTGTAATATTTTATGGTCGTTGTAAAAAATACAGCCAATTTGGTTTTCGTTTCGAATTCGATCAACTAGGTCAAACCTAGTTACTCTTCTAAACCTATATTTATATATCACACGCTCCAAAGAGCAACCCCTATCAATTCAAAGAAAATGGGAAAACCGACCGTTGGATGTGATTATTACAATAAATTATGAGTGTGGTTAAAAATTTAGTCAATTTCACCATAGTTTCAAACTTGATCGGATTGGTCAACTGTAGTCACTTACATGTTTTTTTGGTTGACCGATGGCGTGATGAACGCAAAACTTGTTTATTTTTTTACATCACGCTTGTAAATAATTCATCGATGGATGTGTGTGGACATAAGATAAAAATTTCAATTTTTAATTACAAATACGTTGGCCTATACTAATTTGTCTCCTAATGTTGTATGACTTATACATTGCATTTAAATTGTTGAGGTCCATTCTAAAACAACCATGAAGTGGAAGATGAATTTGGAGAAACCAACCGCTCGATTGAGAGATTGTAATATTTTATGGTGGTTGTAAAAAATCTAGCAAATTTGGTTATCGTTTCGAATTCGATCAACTAGGTCAAACGTAGTTACTCTTATAAACCTATATTTATATATCATACACTCCTAAGTGCAACCCCTATCAATTCAAAGAAAATGGAAAAACCGACCGTTGGATGAGTTTATTACAATAAATTATGAGTGTGGTAAAAAATTTAGCCAATTTCACCATAATTTCAAATCCGATCGAATTGGTCAACCGATATTTAGAATATATATATATATGCACATATTGTATATAGAAGTATAAGAACTTCCACACACACACACACACACACACACACACACACACACACACACATATATATATATATATATATATATCTCTATATATATATAAACACACACACACATACATGATATATTGATATATATATATATATCTCTATATATATATAAACACACACACACATACATATATATATATATCTATATATATATAAACACACACACACATACATGATATATATATATATATATATATATATATATATATATATATATATATATATATATAAACACACACACATATATTGATATATCTATATATAACACACACACACACACATATATATAAAAACACACAAATATATATCTATATGTTTGTATATATATATTTATAAACACACACACATATCTACATATATATATATATATATAATATTTTACGGGCTTTTGCGGGCCGGCCCACTACCCACCCGAGGCGGGCTTTTTAACGGGCCGGGCCGGGCCGAGCTTTTAGCCCTCAAGGCCGGTGGGCCTCCATCGGCCCACTTGATCCGCGGGCTTTTTGATGAGGCCTATTGTTTCACACGGTGCATATTACTTTGTGCTATAAACAATGGCAAATCTCTTTTATGTCATTATCGATGTTTTAAATCGCACGAAATCTCTACATGCCTACTAGTGTGGTCAGACTTTTTTACTACTTATATACAAACGTATATCTTCCAAGATAAACAACGTGAACAGAAAAGAAATTTGCTAATTTTTTTTGGATATATGGGGGTCAAAAGGCCCAAAGAACAAAGACAAAAAAAAAAACAATTAGGAAGTAACAACTACATTCCTAGTTATAACAGTTTCACACAAGTCATCAAGAGCAGCATTCACAAGTTGACCGTTGGATGTGATCACTATGGCATAAAATGGCTAAGGTAAAAAATTTACCTTCTTTAGTATTCGCTTAGATATCGATCCACATTTGTCTACTATATTATATTAATTAAACTAAAATGCCCGTAACCAAAATTTTATTTAAGCAACATAGATTTCTAAAGAACGATTTTTTTAAATTTTTTTTTTTGTTAAGAAGAGGTCGAGCAAGTAATGCGGTTATATAATACTTTCTTTTTAATGATTGAAACAATAAAATTTTATTTCAGTATATTTTTTATTAAAGGAAAAAATCTATGTTTAAGGCCCAGAGAGGGAAAATGATATTCAAAGTTAAATAAAATGTCCAATGAAAATATTTTTACTTCATATTTTTGTAATTAATATAGTTTGTTTATTTATGTAATTCGAAGTCTAAGTATCGTAGTTATGGTCTTTTTAAAATAAAATGAAAAAGCGAGAAATATAGAAATATAGAATAAAAAAGAAGAAGAAGGTGAAAAAGCGAGAAATATAGAATAAAATGAAAACAGAAAACAAAGACTTGGACGTTGTGGTGGTTCGAACCCGCATCAGAGAGTGCATAATTATTGGCATCTACCGCTGCACCAATTGCAGTTTGCGAGAAATATTGCTTCCTTTCTTTATATAACTGTCAGCTCTCTGATTATCAGATTCCACCATGCCCAGAAATACCCAGAAAACCCAGAATTCATGTTTGGTTATTGTTCCTCTCTTCTTCGACGTCTTCCTTCAACTTGAAGGTCCATGGGACAATTTAAACGCTGCTCCGATCTGAATTTCAGTGGGATTGGATTGGGATTCTTGTCATCGTCGCCTTGACCGCCGCCGGCTCCGACTAAGTCTGCAGCCCATGATACCAATCCTGCCATCATTCACTCTCTCTGTGAATTTGCAGTGTTGGGGTTTTGAAATTGAAACCAGAAACAAAGCAATTCGTCCATTCCCTAAACATATTTGAGATCGCCGGTCGACTGTTCTACTCCCTCTCTCTGTTGGTTTTGGCTTCAAACTTACCATAGTTTTTACCCTTTTGATAAATTTTACCTTCTTCACCTTTTTTTTTTTTTTGATTCAATCTCAGCAAAGTTAACATTGTTAACCCTTTCAAAAAAAAAAAAAAAAAACATGTGTTAACAAAAAGTTTATATGTATGGATGACTCAGATTACATAAATAACCGAGCCTATAAATGAATGGCTGAGATTATCTTTTAATATTAAAATATTCGTCAGTGCAAGTGCACTGACGGTGCATAAAATCCTCTTCCCTAGTTGCGATCCCTAAAGGCCTCGATAGTTATGCATGCCATGACAATTAGAGTTTGGAGGTAGTAGGGTTTTCTCTCCCATGATCTTTTTTCTTTTTTTTTTTTGCTCATTTGATCTTGTTACTTAATTTCAAAACAAAGAATGAATGGGCCATTATTTTGTTATTACTGTTCGCTTAATTATTCGGTTTCTTGTTTAGAAATTGGTAATATATAAGATGAAGTAACCCAGAGTTGGTTTTGGATTATGCTTTGATAACATTGATCACTTTAAGAATTATTTTATAGTTTTAATTTGTTTTGCTGGTCATAGAGTGCTCACCGCCATGGTCAAGGATTTCACAAAGGATGATGTGTGCCATTGTTTAGATTGCATGTTAATTTGTCACACAAGGTTCGTTAATAAGTTATTTCGTCACTTTTAATAATATTGTCTATCATGGTGATGCTAGAAATCATGATGGAAATAAAAAAGTTTGAATATATTGAACGAAAGTGGAGAACAAACCCTAATCTGAGAAACGAAGAAGATGAAGGAAAATGAAAAGAGAGAAGCAACTGATATTTTCTGTGTCGGTAAGCTACACTAAGCTTGATTAACCAACTGATATTTTCTCTGTCGGTAAGCTACACGAAGCTTGATTAACCCTATTTATACTAATTTGGTGCTGTAACTACTTATTCTACTCTTTCATCCAGTTCTGACACGTGTAGCTCATTTTGTGGTTTTAGAAATTTCCATGTCAAGCTTGCACAGTAAGCAAACGTCCTTTTTTTTTTTTTTTTGGTCAGAAGTAAGCAAACGTCCTTTATGAATATTTGCTGAGCTCACTTCCATTTGTCTTCACTTTGACCTTGATTCTTATTCAGAGTTTCGTCATTTTCTTTCATCACCTTAACACGTGAAAGATGATGTCCAAGACTCAGCGTTCTGTTGCTACTATTACCGAAGAGGATGCCGAACAGTTTCTTTGCTCCATGTTTGGAGACGAGTCGGAGATCATAAGCTTGGGTGTGGTTAAAGATGTCCTTGGTCAGTGTCGGTATGAGGTTGAAAAGGCCTTGGATGCCTTGCTCGAGTTATCTTCTTCCTCAAGTAAGAGACAGTGCTCTTCAGAATATATATACCCGCAATATTATGCCCAGGTTCTTGCTGGTCCTTCTCAAGCTCATAGGAGTACGAGTGCAAATCTGTCTCAAATGGTGTTGGAATCTTTGTTCAACAACTCAAAGAGAAGTCGTCAGAATAGAGAACCAAGAACTATGAGTTCTTGGAAGTATAGTGTCAAGGAATGGCAAGATTCTGGGACCCGAGTTTGATGTTGCTAAGGGAGCTAAATATGATGCAAACAGAAGTACTGCAAAGGAGCATTGGAATTCAGTGAAGTCCTACCATCAGAAAGCTGCGACTGCGTATTCAAACGGATCACGGGCATATGCAGGTTACCTATCCGAGCAGGCCAAGGCAAAGTCGAAAATGGCACGAGAGACGGACAAGAAGGCAAGCCAGGAGATATTTAAAGCTAAAAACAAGGACAAGGGCATAAAAAATGATGTGATGACAATTGATTTGCATGGGCAGCATGTCAACGAAGCAATGAAGCTTTTGAAGATGCACATTCAGTATGGAACCAATACACAATCGCTTCGATTTCTCAGGGTTATTACAGGGCATGGTGCAGGGAAGTTTATTGTGAAACAATCTGTCATCAAATTTTTCCAAAATGAAGGTATTAAATGGAGTGAAGAGAATCCAGGAGCGGTGTTAATCAAGCTAGGTTCACACAGAGACTACTTCAGATATATGGACAGGGATGTACGTAGTATATGTTCAGTCAGTTAATTGTAAGGAAAACAAGTACGATTGTAGGCTAGGGTTGTAAAGCTTTTGCTGGATTCTCTTTTAGTTTTGATTAGGAGATAGCTATGTGGGCACACCCCAATATCCGCGACTTAGTTATCTGTCACTTTATAAGTATATACAGCCAAGTAGGCCTCTAAATGGATCGGATTTGGAGCGGATCGACCTAAATCCAAACCCGTTTACTAAAAAATTTTTTTGATCCAAACCTGCTCCGTTAACCCGGCGGATCATTGATACCTCGATCCAAACCCGTATCCATCGGATTAACGGATACCCGATCCGTTTATAATTTCAAATATTTTTAAATTTTAAATAATAATATTAAATTTATATCATGATAGCTCATAAGATATTAATAAAATATTAAAATAACATGATCTACATGAAGAGTATCAACAAAAGTAAAATTACATTATCAAAATATTCCTTACACCAATAAATTAAGGTAAGCAAAATACTTTCAAAACAATACTTTAGCTTCAATTTCATCAGCTCTTAAACACTTTGCACACTTTACCTAATTTCATCTTGGCATTTCTTCTTCTTGTAAGTGTGAAACAGATCCTTCAAAAAGAAAACATAACAAAATAAACCTCTGTGCAATGAGAAAATCAGCAACAAATTGAACACAAACAAGTACTAATCAGACTTACTTTTCCGTTTTCGAGAGGGAAGCCAATCTTTTGTAGTCACCAAAACCTCTACAGTTTCTGGAAGCATATATAGAAGCACGAGATTCATCGATCACTCTTCCTCCAACACTAAATGCTGCCTCTGTACCATCTTTTGCTGCAACTACCATTAGTTGATCAATGGCTCTTTTGTTTCTTCTAATACACCTAAGCAAATGATTTCTCAAATGGCTCGTTCCTTTAGATCCAGCCACAAGTAACTTATGACAATGGCTTACATTTTGCCATTTCGCTTCCATTTGGCCTTCTAATTTTTTCAAATTCCTCCCAGACCTTTGATGTCAATTTTCGCTTCTCTGGTGAATTTGAAGTTACTTCTACAACCTTCCCGTCAGCATCCACTTCAACAACATCCCCTGGCTCATCTTTTTTCCCATCACCATCAACCATCTTTTAAATCAAGAAAATCCTGAATAACACAGATATATAAACAAACAAAAAACAATTATCAATCACCAAGATTTTACTATAAATAAACTAACATTGAAGAAATTGTAAAAAAGATATATACCTTTCTTTCGAGATCAATAGTTTGATAGTGAAAGTTGACCTTGATTAAACAATTGTATGTAGAAGCATATGGGCAGGATTCTTCTTTCTTTGAGAGACGTCAGGACTGAGGAGATGGGTATGAGTTTAATTATGCTTCTACTATTCTACACTCTTCTTAGCTTTTTGGTAAACTAAACATGCAAAGCCATTATTGATTCCTCTTGGTTGATGGACTGATGCCGTTTACGAAGACTGTCTCTTAGATTTCTGCAAAGAAATCCTTAATATTTTATATATATTTTTTTAAAATAATAATATATTAATAAAAAATAATATTTTATTATTAGAAAAACGGATCGGATCATTAACGGATCGGATCGACCTAAATCCGTATTTGATCCATTTATTAAACGGATTAACGGATTCGGATCATTAACGGATCAACGGATCAAAATGTTCGATCCAAACCCGTCCAATAGTCACGGATCTGGAGCGGGTCCGGATCAAAATCCGGTCCATTTACAGGTCTACAGCCAAGGTTTGGGAAGGTTATGTTTAAGCTGACCCTTTTTCTCTATTTTCGGAAGCTCAAGTATGCAGTACATCAGTACAGTGTTTTGTACGTACCTAGTTGTTTTTGTTTCTCAATTAACTGAACAAAATGTTTCTTATAATGTAATTCATTTGAGTTGACATGCATGAGTGTTTTGGGTACTGCAATAATTTTACGTATATGAAATGTGTTTTTCTTTGTTTACTATTTAGTACGTATTTACTACTGTTGGTGTATGCAAATCCAATTTTCAGATAAAATTTCCACTTGAATTCACCGAACTCACCGAAGTCGAGCTTAAGATTTGGGTTAGTACCTCCCTAGTGTCATATTGTCATAATGAAACTGGTGTTATTGAACTCTGACTCGTGCTACATGGATATACCAGTTGCTGAAGAAATGTCCCGTATTAGTACCTCCCTTCTTTGTTCCCATACAGTTCCAGTTTCTGAAGAAATGCCTTGAAAACTACTCTCGGGCTTTGAAAGCTTAAGCCATTCCTAGAACTTCGGTGTGCCTGTACCTTCTCTCCCTTTACATTTTTTAACTGTACATGAGTCAAACCTCATATATTTTGGGGGAATTACGCACTTAATTAGCTTATTCAAAAGTTTGTATAATCTCTTTTACGGTTCTCTTCCTACTGTTCTCTTGGGTAAATGATGATTGACTCTGCCTTATTTTTCCTCTCAATTGACTATGCCTTTATAGCTTTACTGATGAAAACAACAATGCAATGCATTGGAAGAAATGTATACTGATTTGATCATGTACTTGTCTAAAAAGAGATATAGTTCATTGAGGAAACATGAATATTTGGTCTGTGTCCTATCTTTAATTTCGGGCTTCAGCTTGGTACGTGATATCTGCTTGGGCAACTTTTGCGAAATTTAGAGGGGTATGTTGCGGAGTAATTATTGGTTTCAGTAATCATCTTGAATAATATTCTTTAACGATGTATGTATGGCTGCCCCTCTTTCTCTAAATCTGCTTCTAATTAATTTAGTTTCTCAGCTATATTACAATTTGATCAGAATAGACGAAGTTTCAAGTGGAAACACATGTGCTTGCTTGACCTACACCGATATGATCTGCAAAGTTTCACCTACACTTTCATTTAGCATAGCTTCTAAAATGAGGACAATATATGGCCACACCACAATGAGAATGATTCTCAATTTGATCATGACATGTACCAAATATTAACTCGCTCACCTATTTTGAACAATCTAAGTATCTAACCAATGTGCCTTATTGTTAAATAACAACAAGTGTGGCATGTGACCCACCATTGTGTCCTAACTAGAGGTGGCAAACGGGCCACTAAGCACGAGCACGGCACGGGCCCGGCACGCTTAAAAGCGGCCCGGCACGGCCCAAGCCCGTTAGTGGCCCGGCACAACCCGAGCACGTTAGAATAACGGGTCGGGCTGGGCCTAAGAATATTGACCCATTGGCCCGGCCCGGCCCGAGCCCGTAATGGGCCCGGCACGGCCCGAGCACGACATATTGTGGGCCGGCCCGTTACAAACACAAAATTTCATTTTGTTTTTAAAAATATTAAAAAACTATAATGATGAGATTTGAATATGAGACCTCTTTATTTAAAATCTCATGACAATTCCACTAATGCTTTCTTTTATATTGTCAAAATAATGAAACAACACATTATATCCTTGTTTTGACATAAGTATTTTTTCGAAATATTAAATATATGTTTATTAATAAAGACTAATCTCATAATAATACAACTATAGAATGAAGGAAATAATAATAGATACTAAATCTTCATTATATTAATCAAGGCTTGAGGGCAGCCGCACCAACCCTTTATTCAAAAAAAAAAAAAAAAAAAAGATTAATCTCACAATAATATACTAAAAACAATATATTTTGAGTTTTTTTTTTCTTTCTTTCTTATAGTGGAATATAAAAAATATTAGAAATCTAATCTTAAAAAGCTAAGATTAAGAAAAACGTTGTAGAACTTAATTTATTTTAATTTTCTACATAGTTAAATAAAATTAATTTTTATTTGTTCAAATTAAGATTTTAAAATCGTGCTTTATAGTGGGTAGGCACGAGCACGACCCGTTATTGACCCGGCACGAGCACGGCCCGACACGATATGGGCTCGGGCCATGGGTCGGACCGGGCTTAATGTTTAAGTAAATGGGCCGGCACGAGCCCAGCACGATAATAAATGGGCCGGCCCAAGCACGGCACGAAGCACGATTAGGCCCGCTTAAAATGGGCCGGGCCGACCCGTTTGCCACCTCTAGTCCTAACTTAACCACCTAATAGGTGTTGAGTTTTAATCACAAAAGGCCTCGGTACAATTAGGTGAAAACCACCACTTATAAGTTATATTTTATTTGTCCATTTTCTAATGTGAGATCTTTCCTCTCCAACACATATTAGTGCCTCGTTATCAAAAATATCGGATAATGAACTTCTTAAGGACGAACTTCAAAATTTTCGGTTTCATGGGCTCTTTTGGGCCTTGCCCAGAATTTCCATGGGTCGGTGCACGCGCTCCTAGACTTCCTTTGAAAAACATTGAACTTGGGCCTTGGAGGGATCAATGACTTGGCCATTTGGGTAGAGACTAGGTGTGCCTAATTCAACTTGGATTCGACTTGACCTTTCGTTTTGTCAAAGAAAAAGCTTGATTAGTCACAAGAAACCAAACCCGGCCCATGAAGAATTCTTAAGAAACAAGAAGCAAAAGCCTTACGTTTTGACAAAGGTCCTCCGTGGTACACACTCTTTCAGTTGGTGACAGAGCCACCGGCTTCAGCAAAAACCCATAAACCCCTAAATTTTCAACTTCCATATCAAAACACAAACTCCCAATACAGCGAGCAACAGAGAAGCAGAGAACAAGTAAAGATGAAGGAAGAGGAGGACGGACCACCCAATAGAGAACTGTACGCACTGCTTCACATATCGCCCGACGCCTCCGATGAGGAAATCAGAAAATCTTACCGGCAATGGGCCCAAATCTACCACCCAGATAAGATTCAAGCTCCCCATGTACGTCTTACTCTGAATCTTAATTCACTTGCTTTGTAATTTTTATAAAGTTTCAATCTTTTTCTTGTTGGGTATATATCAGTTTCTGTATTCGGTCACTATATGTGTTTTACTTGGGGCAGTGATTTTTGTTTTTGGTTTTTTGGGACATTGGTTCTATTGGGTTGGTTCTGTTTTTAGTTAATTGTGTTTAGAACAATCATAAATGTGTTGTGCTTTGGAGGACATTGGTGCTGTAATGTTTTAGTGCAAAGCTAGATTTTTTCTATGGATTTTGAACTTGATCGATATGTTTCAGATGAAAGAAGCTGCTACAGAAAACTTCCAACGAATATGCGAAGCTTATGAAATATTGTCGGATGAGAACAAAAGGAAGATATATGACATTTATGGTATGGAAGGATTGACTTCTGGTTTGGAGCTTGGTACAAAGCTGAATAAAGCAGAAGAGCTAAAGGAGGAACTTGAGAGGTTGCGGAAATTGAAGGAACAACAGAAGGTCGCAGCACATTTTCAACCTTCTGGTACCATACTAGCCAATATGTCTTTACCACACTTTTTACGCGGCCACGGCTTCATGAGAGGGTACAGCTCAGTTCATTCGTCATTACTTTTTGTTCCTTTGGTGATTGATCATCTTGAAGAAGACTAAAACAATTTGGCCAACATTGTTCTTTTACTACAAGAGAGTCTTTGTAGCTAATTTACTGGGAAAATTCTCCAGTTAGGCTGGCATACATTGTAATAAGTTGATAATATTGGTCCATCTGAGTGTCTTCCTTTACTTCTTGGCCAAGTGTCACACACTTACAGGCGCAGGCGATGTTCTTAGCTCCTTATGTCTCTAGTTATTTTACACCTTCCATCATTATAAATGTGCTTTTATAATCGACATAGTCACAGTTTGTAGATTATCACTTTTTTTTTGCTCGCTTATTTTATATCATGATTATTATTAATTATTAATTTTTTATAATTTTATTAAGATGTTGTTTTGAAAGGCAATGCCACTAACGTTCCTAGAATCTTATTCACATAATTGTCCTTGGTATCTGAAAGGAAAGTTATGTTTACTATACCACCGTGCCTGTTGTTTTGTCCGAGAACTAATATGTTTAATACATACATGTCAGAATGGCTATGACAAGTTCAGTTCAGTCTCAGATATCAACACGCAATACACTATCAATTGGTGGAAATGTGGCAGTTAATGGGAACTCTGGCGGCGGAGGAGCTACTCTTGTTTTTCAGCATCAGCTTTCACCAGTTTCTTCCATAGAGTTTGTAGGCTCAACCGGCTTAAGGTCGCTTCTTGGGGTGCAGACATCTCGGTGAGTGATTGATCAGTTTGACTTTTCAGCACTTTGTTGGTTCCTCCTCACATCTTCATTCTCTCTTCTTCCAGTCACTTATCCCAACATTTAACTGCAACAATGGGACTTGCACTGTCTTTGAAAGACGGTTCGCTGAATCTCTCGAACATGTGGACGCGACAACTGTCTGAAACTACAAGTGGAAGTGTATGTGCCTTGTTAGTTGACTCAATTTGTTATTGTTTTTGTTTTGAGGCTTTGTGTTGTATTTTGTAACGTTAGCAATAGGAGATTATGCATGACTAATTTGCAAAATGGAAGCATTTTCTTTTAGGCATGAATGTGTCGGATGCATCCCAACTATGTTTGCAGTAGAAATGTATTCCATCTTTACAGGGACATACCAAATCTTTACAAAGAATTAAAAAAAAAAAAAAAAAAGCAAGTGAAAGCTTCAGGAATATGAACTGGGCTTGTGAATGTGTTGTGAACAATAAAAAAGTAGAGTACTAATTTGGGTAGTACATATGCATTTTTCTTTTTGGTGATTGCTAACATGTCACTTTCTCTTAACAGATAGAGCTTGCTCTGGGCTCTGATTCAACTATTGGAGTAGGATGGCAAAAGAAAGAACAGAAATCATCTGCTTCTGGACAGCTGAAGGTACATTTATGTTTGAGACTTCAAAATCTGTTGAACGGGAATATCATGGAGACATGCAGTTGTGAAAGCCCCTATCAGTCTACACTTTTCTTATTTTTCATTCTACATTTCAACATTTCTATAAATGAAATTGCAGTACAATTTACATCTTAGTGACTCTATATTACTGCTTTTTTTTTTTTTTACTCAATCTTAAGTTCTTCCTTAACTCACTTCTTCATTCATGTTCGACTTTTACAGTTGGGAATAAATTCTTTTGAGGCGTCAGCCAATTATACTCGTCGTTTTTCAAAAAAGTCTCATGGTCATCTAGAAGGCAAAATTGGAAGGTATATTATGAGCAAATGCTTACTACTGCTTTTGTTGAAATTTATTTATTTCTTCACGCTTTACAATTTTATAATTATTGGATCAGTAGGCCATGGCTATCAGTGGAAACCTTGTTCTTGGTTATGTTCTCTTAGAAAAGAATATATTACCAGTAATGTCTTCAATAGTTCAATCCAATTTTTCAGTCATACATATTACCATGCTACATAGAGGAATCTAGTTCCGGTTGTTTAGGAATTTATATGGAGTCTTCTTTTGTACTCCTAGTCTGATATGAACTTGATATATAGGCATGTTACCCAAATGGAAATACTATTTTGATGGTTCAAGTGCTTTTGTGTGTGTGTGTGTTTGTGTGTTCACTATAAACTACTGAATTTTATTTGTTATTAATGCAGCCATGCCCTTGTGATCGAAGTTGGTGGTGGAAGAAAGTTATCTAAATTTAGCACTGTCCGCATGTTGTATTCAATAGGAATTCAGGTGATTCAAATGGAACTATATATATGTTCAAAAATTTTAAGCTGCATTTATTGGTTGGAATATACTTTCCAGAAAATTTTCCTCCATTGGAACAAAAAATATCAGTACATTTATGCTTTATCTTAATTTTTTAATTGTGTGGAACCTAATTAAATGTCTTGGAATAGTGATAACCAATTTAAATTAATATATCTGAGTTATTGTAAAAACCTTTCTTTCTAAGGTATCTCGAAGATACAGTAATAATGCGAGTTGCAAGAAAAAATTTCTAGGATAACTTTCAGGGAGTAGGGGGTGCTCATCTTTGGTTGGTTGATTTTGGAATTTTCATACCTAGCAACTGGACTGATCTATGTTGGTTTTGGAAATTTGAACCTAATATCAACTAATTGAGGAAGGGAAAATGATCTCATCCAAACCAAAAAAGACTTCAATTTGGATGATGAGCTTGATGTGCTTTGATGAACAGTTGACAGTTTTAAAAGCAGGAAAGAAAACTTAACGCACAGGCATTCTTTGCAAATTAAATCATGACTATTTCTCCATTTCCCAGATAAAAGTAAAACAGAAAACATAATCAAAGGAAACACAATCAATATTGGCATACTTGTCATTTGTGGCACAGTAAAAAAGAAAGAGATAAGTGGGTCAGTGGAGTGATAATTGTGCAGAGAGATTAATATTTGAAAGGTAAAGCTATGAAGAATTTTGGGTTTGTGTGTGTGTGTGTGTGTGGGGTGGGGTGGGGTGGGAATGGGATGCAAATCAAGGAAAAAGTTCAAAAGTCTTTTGAATTGGAGGGAATTGAAGTGGGAGTTGGGAAAGGTCAGTCAACTGGCTGTGCTTTGGTATTCTGGCTTAACGGTTTTTAGACCATTGAGCTGCCTACCAAAATGTGACTTTAGGTCTTTACATATCTGAAACCATGTTCACCCGATGGTCGGATAAATAAATGGTCGAATAAAGAATTAGTTAAAAATAAATTCTGCGCTGGCCTTTTTTGTTCAGTTTAGTTGGTTTCCTTGGTTTATCATTTCCCCCCTTTTAGCATCTTTGTGGGATATAGAGGTGTCCTGAAATTTTTTTTTTTCCCAAAGTCAAATGCAGGTTAATGGTGCAATAAAATGAATTTATTCAAAATTTCGTAAATATTTTGTATTAGTTGTGTAACTTTCAAGTGTTTTATTACTGGCTATATTTAAAGTTCATCCTATTTCTCTGATAAATTTACTGTTCCTTTAACTCATATGTGACTTCTATATATACCTTGACTGTTCTATAAGCTTATATATTTCCTCCTATGGCAGGGTATCTCTTGGAAATTGGAATTGCATCGTGGAGGCCAAAAGTTAATTGTTCCTGTAAGCATTATCTCATTTTCCTGAACTCTAGATGTTAGTGTGCTAGTTTGACTTGTAAGTTGTTCATTTGTCTGTGCACCTTCGTATTAATGCACTTTGGGATTATAAATTTTGGCTGCGTCGAAGTTTGGGGAGAGCCGTTGGCATTATATGGTTGTACAAATAAAAGCCGGGGGTTCTCTAGGGGCTTTTGCTTTTCTAGTTGATGCTTTGTTAGCTTTACTCGAAACTCGAAACAATAATTTATTTTGATGCAGTAGTGCTACTGGGATGATTTTTGTACAAGACTGACATAGAAGCAGTTCTTGATCTGATAATTGTTAGTTTTCGTGTGATAATTTTAGATCTGTGGCTTTACAATCATTTATTAGAATGCTAATTTACAGAGGAAATGACATCATGCCGCTAAAGTTATCCAAAAGATAACTAACACTTATTCAGAGTGATAAATATTTGTTGGAGTTATTCATTGGAGTAGTGAAACCTTTGACTGCTATATCTATGTATACAATTTGTTTTAGAAAGAAATTAATATCTGTGTACATTTTTTTCTTCTTACTTTTCACAAGAAACAAAGTTCTATGTGCATGGTACTGGACAAATAAATAAAACCACTACATGAAAACTGAGGCTGCATCACAATAACATAACACCTGATATAGCAACTTCCTAGGCAGTCCACAACACTTGTTTAATGTGGAAATGAATTTGTTGGTTTTATACTATATCAATTCTCAATGTTTGGAAATTTATTCTTTTTTTCTTATTAAGTTTTCACTTATTTCTCATGGGCTTTACATGCAGATTTTGCTTTCAAGGCATTTGAATCCCGTGTTTGCAACTGGAGCATTCTTAATTCCAACATCGTTGTACTTCTTAGCCAAGGTTATTATCCAACTATTTTGACACTATGCTCATTATTTGTTTTTCTTTTTTTCTCTTTTTGATAAGGTCCTTTATATATATATAATTGAAACCGTGTTCAGCTTCATATATCCAAGGTAGGAAGAGTTTCCTTGATCTCTCTCTATCTCGTCATTTTTAGAATGTAAATCATACCTTTTTTCCTGAGCATACTCTAACCAGTTTCTAATTTTGTCCTGTGCTTGCAACATGAAAGTCATCATGTAAATCTCAAAGAAAGATTAGCCATCTAGAAGACAGCCATGTCTGATGTTTCTATATATTTTTGATGTAAAAGTGGGTACTTCTATTGTGGAAAAGAATCTTCATCTAGGTTGATCTATTGTTGAACCTGTAAAATTTATAGGTTTCTCTGATCTCCAAGATTATTAGCAAAACCTGACTTTGGTATCATAGTAATAAGAATTATTAAAAGAGGAAAAGAGATTTTGTTAACTCTCGGAAACAAATAATAGGTGATATATGGGCTGGAGACTTGAAGATGCAATATATTATATCAACAAGTTAAGCTGATCCGGGAATTATATGTTCAGTGCCTTATTTTTTTAGGTTTTCCCTGAACCCCTAGGTTAGTAGCAAAATCCGACTTTGTAATCATAGACTGAAGAGTTAGTTAAAGTGGAAAAGGGATATCCAGCAGGTGCCAAGATTTTTATTTAGAGTAGTTGTGCTATTGATATTGAAGGTTAGAGATATCCTCAGGTGCTAACTTGTATTTGTTAGTCTGCAGAGTTCCTAAATAATCAGTTTTATGTAGTGTGAAATTTACTTGGTATTTGGAAATGGAAGTGTTATGTTTTATAGCTGGCTATGTTGATCAATATATTGCCTATTGATTCTGTGTCCTCTTTGTATGCCTGCAGAAATTCATCCTCAAACCTTATTATCTTAAGAGGGAAAAGCAGAAGGCTCTAGAGAACATGGAAAGAACCTCTGCCAAGGTATGGTCATCCATATGTAATATAGTATGTGTGCTTTGTTGTGCTTTATGCATGCTTTCTGGTTACCCTTCCCTTATTTAATGTCAGGACCTAAATATCTGCAAATGTTGGATTTCCTATAAGTAATTTTGTCTTCTTTTGGTGTGAATAATCATGGTTAGTAGGAAAATTTCTTTACACTAGGCATGTAGTTGTTAATTGCAAGAAAATGTTGGTGGTGTTGTCCAATAAAAAAAAATTTGGTGGTGAAATGCTAAAAAGATGCTCTTGGTTTTGAGTCAGGTCCTTGTGTTTGCAAATTTTAGATTATATTGCAGACCCAATCTGCTTTATAATGTTTGGTAAACCTTTGATTTATACACCGTGGATATCTTGCTTTTCTTATCTTTGGCCTTGTGTCAAAATGTGGAAGAATTTATAGCCCTCTTTCTGCAGGTTCAAGAGGCACGAGCAGCAGCAGATAAAGCTAAGCAGTTATTACAAAATGTAGCAAATAGGAAACAGAAAAAGCAGCAAGAATTAGGGGGCCTGGTAATCACGAAGGCATTGTATGGGAGTGTTAAAGCTTTGAAGAAAAGGGATGAACCTGTAGAACCAAATGATGAATTAGCTTCACAGTTCATTGATGTTGCGCTGCCTCTAAATTTCCTTGTCAGCGACGATGGGCAACTCAAGGTTTGTTGTTTCTCAAGCGTACTAAGTGATGATCTTACTGTTTTACAACTACTGTTCCGGTAGATATAAGAGGAAGAGGGAGTGTTAGGTTAACACGTAACTCATTCTTTAGTAACTGATTGCAACTGCTTGACATACCAGTCTGATATTCTCTTCTGAATCACCACTTACGATCCAGAAAAAGTTTTAATACTTATGGGTTCAATAATTTTGCTAAGACTTCTGATTGCTTAATTTGATCTGGCAGCTTCACGAAGGCGTAAAGAAGTCTGGCATTATGGGCTTTTGTGATCCATGTCCTGGAGAGCCTAAGCAGTTGTATGTGGAGTACACTTATGGTGGCAATATATACAAGGTACACTGCAGTTTCCTCGTTTTTGAAACACAGATCTCTTATGAGTGTTGAATTTCTTATGGCTAATTTTAATCTTGCCTTTTTTTATTGGTATCAGGTGGTAGTTGATGATTATGCCGAGTTGCTTATACCTCAGGAAAGGCACAGAATTTGAGTATCCATTTTATGATGCTTAAATCTACATTTTGATTACCTCTCACATTTTGCATGTTAGACAAGCCTCTTACTAAGGAATTAGATTTTGGTAACCCAAAATGTAAAGGTATCTCAACTAGATTTCCTCTTTTTTTTTTTTTTTTCTTCTTCTTTTCTTTCTTACAGCCGCTGCATTTTTCTTTCCTGAAATGTTAAGAACTGTGAAAAGAATTTTTTTTTTCCTTCCCCTTTCTGTGTTTTACATTGGCTGAAGTTTGAATAATAGCCATTTTTACTAGAAACAGTGTCATGCCTGCCGAGCTTCCAGTGTACTCCAATGATACAAATGTATATTCCATATTTTGATGTATTTGGATGATGTATCTGGGTATAAATGAGATGATGCTGAGTTTGTGGTTAAGAGTTTTTTTTTTCTTTTACTTTTTATTTATTTGTTTTTACTACAAACCCCGAAAAGTTTGAACACGGGGATGTTTGGTCTGGCAACCTGGAAACTTGGCTAATGACTAGCCGGTGGAGAAATGCAAGCTAGTTCATGAGAAGATTAACTGAACTTAGCAAGGGCAAAATTGTACTAGAACTTAGAAGTCTGATGATCGGACTTTTTGAGTTGCTGTCCCTTGCATTCAATCGGCAGTCAAACGTTAACCGTAAAGTTAATATTTTATCGAATTGAATCTCATTTGGCAGTTGGTGTATGTAGTTTTTGGGAGCTCTTCTAACAGCCGTGTTCCCATGGTCAGCTGCTGACCAGGGGAACACGATCTGCTCTTCTAATAAGGACCATTAAAATGAGGATTAGTTGAAGACTTTCTAATCAACAGTTTAAGAGACTCACTTTTCGATTATATTATAGTAAATCAACCGTTAGATGTTTATGTATGCATGAGTAGATCACTTCTGAAAATTTTCTTCCAAATTATTAATCGTTAAAATACCGAACTAGATCAAATCAATGCACGAACTAAATCTGTCCAACATGAACCATTCATGTTCATAATTGATAAATCACGATTATGAATGCTTTAACGATTTTCAAATTGGTTGAAAAATTGCATAAATGATCTACACATAAATATCTAAACAACTAATGGTTGATTTGAGGAAATGTGATCGAAAAGTGGGTCTAACACAAAAGTCTTCAACTAGTCATCATTTAGTAGTTCTCATTAGAAGGGCTCCCTGTAGTTTTGGTTGGTAAATTACCACACAAGGTATGACATGTTTATTGATTTGGAATGGATTTGAGGATATTGAAATTACTTTTATCCAGAACTCCACTTGCAATGAATGTTGTCATATGGTAACACTGCACAAACACATAATGTTTTGCAATGAAACTTTGCAATGTTTTATGTTACTACATGTTTTTGCTTCCTTCAAAAATTGTATTTTTTTTATATTTTTTATGAAGCTTCGGAAAATCTAAGGAGCACATCAATGTAAGTCAATATGATTCATATATCTTGAAAGAAAATAATGTTCGGGCTTAAAAAAAAAATCTAAATCTAAAAAGTTACCGGACTTTTTTTTTTTTTGAGAAGAGTGAATGAATTGCGATTATAAGCAATTCAGATAAAATTACAGGATATAAGTATAAGATAGTCAAAAATGACAATCCACAGCCTAATATGAAAGTCAGGAAACAAAAGCGCATTCACTACTAACTAGCTGCGCTGCCTGTATCTTTCACGAGAATATATACTTATAACCAAAATCGGAAGAAGTGGAAAAATGTCTTCACTTCTCCGCTTAAACCTCATCTAGAAGCTGTTTGGTAGAAAGTACACAAACGGTGGTGGCCTCGTTAAAACTTTGTTCGGATAAAACCCAATGGGAAAAACCCCGAACCGAGGAAAGAGTACCACCAATTGAAAAATTGCCACCAAAATCTTCAAGAGCATTCAATATGGGCAGGAGAACCAGACGCTCAATGCACTATAGAGCAATAAGCATAAGTCAAACACGATGATGGTGTGCATGAAGATAATAATTAGGGCTCGCATTGTGCATGGAAGTGTGAGTCTGCAAGTTTGAGTCCAAAGGCCAGGAAGCTATGAAAAGTCGATGACGATATGTATGGTAGCCTTCTGAGACAATACCTCAATCAAAGTGGATTTTTATCACACGTAGATGCACCAAAATGGCGCAATCAGAAGTTGGTGATAACCTTCCTTCTTAACCACTCGCAAACTAGATAACAACTTTGTAAACAACACAAGATTATTAACAATTTCGGGCAACTGCTCAGAAGTTGTAACCGCTCCTGCACTGCCAGACTAACACGTATCGATCACAACCACCACCACCACCACCACCACCACCGTGGAGCAAAGAAATACCTGAGCTAGCCAAGCCGACAACCGCTCCGGCAAAGCCTGCAGACCACCAACAGTAGCACTTAATGGCGATTCAATACTCTCCGGCAGAGGATTAAAAAGGTGTTTCGTCAATTCATAAATTCCATTACTGCTTCTAGAAAAAGGAAATCACAGAGCACAATCAAAGAGAGGAAACAAACATAGAGCATAATTAAACAGAGAAAACAATCACAGAGCATAATTAAAGAGAGAAAACAAAGGAAAAAAATATAATTAAAATGAAAAAGTTAGTTACTTCCCTGTAAATCCAGAGACATGATATGCGAACTTTATCGGGATCCAGGGGTAGGACTAGTCTGGAACTCTTCCGGCACTGGCGAAGGGCTTCTCCTCATATTCAATCCATGAAGAATCGCCCCAACAGTGGTAAGAATAAATTTGTCCTTTGATTTTTACTTATATTGGAGATTTTAGGCCCCGTTTGGGGATTGCTTCGCTTTTTAAAAAATCAGCTTTTGTTTAAAATTTTAGATTTTATTATGTTTGGTAAATAAATAAAAAGCAGCTTAATTGAAAATTATAGGTCACTGGCAACAGATTTTAGAAGTATTCCAAATGTTGCTTTTAGAAGCTGCTGTGGATCAAAACACGCTATGAAGTTATTTTATGTATTGACAACACTTTTAAAAATATTTATTTACCAAACATGAAACTGTTTTAATTCACAGCTGATTATTCTCACAACACAGCAACATCAATTTTTTTCTAAAAGTCACAGCAATCCCAAACTAGCCCTCAGTTATTTTAGCAGTAGCCATAAGAACCAGGATGAGAAGGAAGCCATCCAGACGCATTGAACTAGGGCTGGGATTGGTTATGTTTTTGTGTTTTTTTTTTCAGGAACCGGAATCGGTAGCATTTTCCGGTTCGGTTATTACACTTTTGCATACCTGGAACCGTATTGGAGCCGAACCGATTTTCTCGGGTCGGTTCTGTACTGTTTTCGGTTCCTATACACAGAACCACATATGAAGGAATGGTGGAGATCAGAAATGGGGTTCGAAGCACAGACCTACAGATGAACTGGGTTTTCTGGGTTTTGCAACTTTTCAAATAGAAGGAAGAAGGAAGAACAGTTACGAGGGTAGGGGATAGGGATTAGGGCTGTCGGCTGCCGGCTACGCTTGAGAAATTGGAGAAGATCTGAACTGAGAAGCTGGGCCTAATCCTCATTCCAAACACACTTTGCCTCCCAAATCTCACGGTATTCGGAACACAACCAAAGCTTAGAAATATAACTGAAAAACAAATCATGGTATCAAAGAGGACAACAACTTTCTCCTATAAACAAATCATGGTACCAGCTGAATAAAGCAATAAGAAGTAGAAAATTGGTTTTCAAAACTATCTCTGATAAAATCAAAACCAAACAAAAGAGTGAGAACTGAGAAGAGAGGGAGGAAGAAAGAGATGAGAAAGGAAGGGAACAACAAGAATAAAAGAAACAGAAGGGAGAAAGAGAGAGAACGGGAGAGAAGGTTTGAGAGAACTTGGAGAATATTATTTTAATATTTTCTTTACTAAAGCAAAAGCACAAATAGGGGAGCATCTTCTTATCTTCGCACATGGGCACTTTTTAATCTGATAAGTAGATGGGGTGGGTAGGTAGAGAGAATCTTAGGGTTAGGGAGAGTGGGAGACACCGAAAACAAACAAGAATTATACAATATTCTCTAAATCGCCTCGGTTTGGGTAAAGGCAAAAACTGAATATGGGAACCGACACCGAACCGTTACTATTATACAAGAACCGAACCGGAAAAAAATGACTAAATTAAGAGAGAAAACCGAACCGAACCGACCGGTTCGGGTCGGTTTGGACCGGTTCCTCGGTTTTTCGGGTCTAAAATCCCAGCCCTACATTGAACAGTCCTTGTTGATCTTTGTATGTGTAGAAAGATTTTAAACACCAAATATAACAACACACATGAAACAAAATTGTCTAGTTAAACTAGACACTGTCTCCTTGGATCAAACGATACACAAAGGAGAGAACGTGGGGGAGGGGGAAAACATCACCATGAAGACATGGAGGGATCGGCGGGGGGGGGGGGGGGGGGAGGGGAGAGAGAGAGTCTAAAATGCTATTGCAATGCAGTCATAATTTTGCAGAAGGAAAAAGCATGACCCAGATACCAGACTGAGTATTAGAAGTTGGCTGGGCCTGTAGGGATTTTGGTACAAATGAGACTGGAAAATGAGGTAAAGAGTCTGACTCTTCCATTCGGCCTCATCTTCTTTTCTTTGGATACATATGACATGGCATATTGACGTTTGCACCTATCTATTTTCAGACCCAATATATTACATATACATATATGTAGGGGTCATCATTTGGCTCACGGGCCTAAAAGCCCATGGGCGCCCGCCCGGCCCGACCCGTAGCAAAGCCCATCTTGGCCCTGCCCATTAGGCATGAGGCAGGGCTAGGGCGGAGGGTTTAAAGCCAAGGACCGGCCCGCGGCCCGGCCTTATAAGCCCAGCCCGAAAACCCATTCAATTCTAGCATTAATATTTTTTTATGTAGTTATATTGAACTAATTATTGCATTATGCCATATTTTCCTTTAATTTTGTATTTTATTTTGTTCAATCATTAATATATCATAATTTTTTAATCAAAAGAACATGACATATTAATATAACGGGCTCGGCCCTGCCCACCCAAAAAACCCGGGCCGACCCTAAAAAGCTCGTAAGGCCTTGGGCCTTGATTTTTAAGAGATGCCCTGCCCGGCCCGAAAAATTAAAAAAATATGTTGTGGCCTAGCCCGGCCCGATCCCATTGATTTTGGGCAGGGCAGGCCCTACCCTACCCATTGACGACCCCTACATATAAGTGTGTTTTGAAGAGGACTTCCTCAAGTTGAAATTTGCTCACCCTGGTATTTTTAGCGTCTACCCAACAAGCTGAACTACTCATTTTGTATATTTTTTTAGTAGAAACGTCAATAACAAATTTATTCTCTAATTATATATACACATAAATTCTATAAAAAAATTAATCAAATCGAAGAACATCTAACTATTTTATTAGCACCATATTTGATGACCAAATGATTATGAATTTTGGTTTATTCTATGAAGACAATTCTTGCATAGAAATATAAAAGAATGAGTGGTTCGGATCATTGAATTAGGTTTGATTAGCATCACTGTTCATTCCAATTTTATCTAACAGAGCACATTTATTTACACATTTTTAATGACCTAATAATTAATTTGGATTTGACTGATTTTGTGTAGACACAACTCTTGAATAAAAATCTAAAGAATGAACGGTTTGAATCGTTGAATTAGGTTACATAATAGTGAAAAATAGTAAAAGTCTTTCTAGGGCCTCTACATATAGCATATAGGGCTTCTTTGCTAAGAGTTGCACACTTTTAAAATAGTGTGAACATCATCAATTTGATAATCACACTATATTTTAACACTTGGAATGTTGATCTTATACCAATATTGCTGAATTTTGCAGGGTTAAATATCAAAGAGAAATCTAACGATTCCAATTATTGAAATACCATGTGTGAGTATCAAATTGATAATGTCGGCACTGTGCCGACTTCCTTTTTCTTTTATGGAAATAAATACTTAATTAAAGAAGGAAGCCTCTTGGGCAACTAATGTTTACAACGTCAAACATTAAGGTTCTAGAAGCCTCACTAGGAACCCTATCACTCCAGGACATAGGAGAAGTAGCATCATGTCCTAAATTTGCAATGGCGTCAGCTACAAAGTTTGCTTACTTATAGATACGCTTAAAGAAAATTTGAGAAAAGGAAGTTGCAATAGTTCTAATGTCTTCAATTAATTTGAGCAGCCTCCAAGGTGGGATCACTACTCCATTAACTGCATCAATAACCAGCTTCAAGTCTCTTTCAACTTCAACTCTTGTAAAACCTTTGTCTTTGGCCGCGATCAGGATATCCTTGAGTGCAGTAGCTTTTGCAACAGGGGTAGTAGAGTTGCCAATATACTTGAAGGCAACAATAACTGGTCTTCCATCATGGTCTCTAATAACGAAACTACTAGTAGCTGAATCTCTACTAACTGAACCATCAAAATTGATTTTAACAAAAAAACTAGAAGGAGCAGACCACTTAATCGTGGTTGAAATATTTGAAGTTTTTGCTCCACTAGTACTAGTGTTAAAATCAACAAAGCTTTTCATTATTGCTTCAACTGACATAACAATTGACATAGGATTAGCATAAGCTGTTCTGAAAATAACATCATTTCTAGTCTTCCAAACCTACCAGCACAAAGTAATAATCTTTGCAAACAGGTCAGTGTTGTAAGGTTGTAGTAAGAAGAGTTCCTCAAACACTTTTAGACACCCTTCCTCCCAGTCCACTGAGGTGTTAATGTTTGCCAACCTCCAAACTTCCTTAGTGAAATTGCAATAACCAAATAAATAGTCAGCAATCTCATTATCTCTATTACAAAGAGGACAAGAGTTATCATTAAGAATCCCAAACCTGGAAAGCCTACCCCTAGTTTTGAGCCTTCCTCTAAGCAACAGCCAGCCAAAGATTTTAATTTTTGGCTGAACATTAAGCTTTTAGAGCTTATTTATCAACTTGGATTGGTTATGCTTATGAAGATGATCATATTGCAACCACGTAGCATATTTAATAGAGAATCTACCATTTGAGGGACCCCAAATATATTCATCTTCCTGTTCACAAACAGGTAAAGGAATGCCAAGAATCTGCTTCACAATATTAGGATCTAGAACAGAAGCTAGCTTTGCCCTGTCCTATTTACCATTAATAATATACTCAGCCACTGACTCTTCTAGATTAATCATATTCCTTCTATCATCAGGAATGAAATCAAGTAAATAACAATCAAAGGCCCAGTTAAAAGTCCAGAACTTTATATTCTTACCATTGCCTACAATCCACCTCATTCCTTTCATGATCAAGTCTCTTGCATCGAAGACACCATTCCAAGCAATATAATTTAGGGCTGGGCACGGGCCGGGTCTGACTTAATTTTTACTGGGCCCGGACCCTGCCCGTTTCTTACTGGGCCCGGACCAGGCCCGTTTTGCCACAATCAGGGACCGGCCCGGAACCGACCCGTTTCATTTTGGGCCGGGCTTTCGGGCCCAAATACCTGTATTTTACCTTTGCTTATGCCTATATATATATCCATATCTACTTTGCTATATATCCAGATTTCATTCATATCAACCTGTTGAAGATTTGAATCAAAACACAATATCACGATCCAAAGTTCAAGCTGCAAATTCAAATATCCAGAACACATAATATCCAAATTCAAATACTCATCAAGAACAATTGAAGCTACAATTCAAATACGAAGTGTCCAAATTCAAATACAAATATCGAATGAAATAGAAAGTCCTAATTCAGATACAACAATTTAGCAGCCATTTTTCCAGTCTTCTATCCAGCAGCAATGCAGCCATCCATCAATTGGCTTCCACAGTTTTCCCTACAATAGCCATCATAAATAGATTTAGATAACAAAGAAGTGAAGAACCATTCAAGCTGCAACTTTACTCAACTAGCACTACACACAGAACCTATTTCAATAACAAAGAACCATTCAAGAGCCAAAAGTTTACTCAACTAGGAGTACACACAGAACCTACTTCAATACCAATATTCAAGATTATCAACAACTCAATATACAAAAATACCAGAAACTGCAGATCTCTTAATATAGAAACAAATACCAGAAAGCAATGAACTGAACAAAAACTCAAATCCCAGTTTAGCTACAAACCAAATAAGCACAAAAAGAGATCAAATTTATCAATAAACTGAGGAACCCATGAAGCTAAAACGAGATGGATTTCTATACCAGAAAGCAATGAACTGAACAAAAACCCAAATCCCAGTTTAGCTACAAACCAAATAAGCATAAAAAGAGATCAAATTTATCAATAAACTGAGGAACTCATGAAGCTAAAATGAGATGGCAGACCTGAAGAACAACGGGCTCCTATTTTGGTGTCTCGGCCTCACAGCTATGGCGGAGGAGAGAGAGAAACTGAGAGACAGAGGCGGCCTCTGGTGCGATGTGAACTCTCTCCGGTGAAGATGAAGACGAAGAGTCGAAGACGGTGCGAACTCAGACGAAGATCGGAAGATGAACTCGGTCAGCAACGGAAGAGAGAGAGCAGTCTCGAGCTTGCAGCTCTGTAGGTGAAGTGGAGAGAGAGAGAGAGAGAGTAGCCTTGGGCGTCTCAACGGCGGGGGTATCGGCGTCTCAGCGGAGGAGAAGGAGGCGGCCTCTCGTTGCTATTAGGTTCAGATCGGGCTACACAAAGAAAATTAGAAATGAAGGCTGAGGAATGAGGATTAGGTTTAGGTATTTAAGTGAAGAGTGCAATCCTGTGTGTATGATCCTATGATAAAGATTTTGAGGCTTATATGAGGACCAATACTACATGAACATTTGTCCTCTTTACTCTATGCTGGGCCTGATGGGCTTTGACAGCTTTGAGAGACAAGGCCTGGCCCGAACCGTTTGTTTGAAGGTCAAGGCCCGGGCCCGAACCATTTGGTTAAAAAAAAAATTGGGCCCGGCCCGTTCGGGTCGGGCTTTGACGAGCCGGTCCGGATTTGTGGGTTTTCGGGCTTAAATGCCCAGCCCTAATATAATTCTTCTATTTCTTCTTGACCTGGAAAAAAAAAAAAAAAACCTTTCTTAGATACTTTCTTCTCATAATTTGTGACCACTAGTTATCCTTATCATTAATTATTTTCCAAGCTAATTTAGTTATAGCTACATTATTGAAAAAAGCTGAAGGTCTAATGCCTAAGCCACCTGTTGACTTAGGTTGGCACACTTGCTCCCAAGCAACAGGAGCACATTTCATGTCTGAGCCCCAGAAAAAAGATCTGGCTTGTTCATCAATATTGTTAGTCAACTTCTTTGGACATTTGAAACAAGACATGATATGATTGGGCATCCCAACAATCTTAGAGTTAATAAGGATTAACCTTCCTACCCTAGAGAAGGTTCCTTTCTTCCAGCTAGAGGTGGCAAACGGGCCGCTAAGCACGAGCACGACACGTTTAAAAGCAGCCTGGCATGGTCCAAGCCTGTTAGTGGCCCGACACGACCCGAGCACATTAGAATAACGGGTTGGGCTAGGCCTAAGAATATTGGCCCATTGGCCTGGCACGGCCCGAGCACGACATATTGTGGGCCGGCCCGTTACAAACATAAAATTTCATTTTGTTTTTAAAAATATTAAAAACTTACAATGATGAAATTTGAATATTAGACTTATTTATTCAAAATCTCATGACAATTCCACCAATGCTATTTCTTTAATGTTATCAAAACAGTGAAATAAAACATTATATCCTTGTTTTGACATAAGTATTTTTTCTAAATATTAAATATATGTTTTTTTTTTTTTGAATCAAACCCAAATCGGGTGTTAGTTGCATTCATCACATGCCAGAATGGCCATTACATACCCTTTTGCTGCCTTTAACTAGACAGATCAAGAAGGTGTGGTAGTACCCACAGTGGTACGTAGAAATAGACACACTCATTATACATTTCAGATCGTAGAGATAGCGGAGATCCTCCTTTGGTACTACGCTAGAGGCGCTAGAAATCTAGGTTCCTAATACAAGGAATTTATGGAATTTAGACAAAACTAAAAACATAGGGTTGGGCTAAGGGCCTAAACCCTAGCCCAACATAGCAGCTACTGGACTAGGGTAAACCCCAGCCCATAAACTCAAGCCCAAATGGGATATCCATCAAGCAGAAGTCCACCCAAGGCCCAATAGCTTGGTCCGGTCCAGTCCACCTGCCAGCCAAGCTCTGTCCCCGTCGCACATACCAGCTAGCCAAAACTCTGTCCGCCGCCACGACCAGCCCCGTCTCGATCCGCGCCCCACGATCCACCGCCTGAGACCCAAAATCGCGCAGGACACGCCGCCTCAGCCCACGCATCCCACCCTCGATCCGCGCGGCCACGAGCATACCGTCGACAACCCAAACCGCACGAGCCACGCCGCCTCGACCCACACCGCCACGGAGAGAAACCAACCCCGAGCCCACCACCACACAGCCAGATCGGTGGCGCCGTCATCAAGGTTCGATTGCCGGAACTGCTAGCACGACTACCACCTCTGATCACCATCCCAGCCAGACCATCCACAAGCCTCGAGCAAACCCCATCAGATGCCTCCCTTGAGCAATAGCGCCGTCATTAAATATATGTTTATTGATAAAGACTAATCTCACAATAATACGAGAAGTTTTAAATACACACCCCTAATTACTTAATACACACTCCATACTTAATACATCACTCATTTAATTTCTCATTCTAATATTTTACTAAATACACAACCCAAAGTACCTAAAATATCCTTAATCTCAAAAATCATGAAATATCCTATTATTTGACTATATTAAGGCTACTATTTAATATGATTAGTATATTCTAGTATATTAATTGATGTTTTGTAAATGACCATATTGATTACTTGTGTTAGTTATTGAGAAATCCATAAACATTTATTATTGTTCACTTTAAATAGATGCATATAAATAGGTTTTGTATTATTTGAGTTCTCATCCACCAAACACCATGTTAATCAAGTATAAAATTATGAGTTGAACATTTAACCAAAACTATATCAGTAGTTTCCTTACAATGGCAGAACTACAAAGTTGTCATTAGAGGGGCCAAACAAATTAACAATTACAAAGTTTTTTCACCCGTGATGTTTTATATAGAAAATAAATGGATTAATCATATCTCTTAGAAAAAAAAAATTAACTAAAAAATGGGATCCGTTTAAAAAACATTTAATGTCATTGATTTTGAAATTCTAAATATTATGGTTTCTAACCTCATTTAATTACAATTTATATAAGGAAAAATTAAATTAGATTAACTTTATTCTTGTATTAAATTAGGATGCCATGTATAGAAATTTGTTGTGTTTATCTAACAATTTATACATAAATAGTTTAATATAATGAAAATATGATAGATGTCTGTTTTGGTCATTTAACCTACCTACAAAATCTAATTTGAAATATAAAATAATTTTTTTTTTTTTTTTTTTTTTTGAAATAAGGGCTGGTGCAGCTGCCCTTAAGCCTTCATTAATGAAACTGCTGAATACAATGGGGGGGGGACATGAAGCCTAAACCCCGAACAATTAGTAACAAGAGAACATCCCGAATAATAACTGTAGCCTCCACTAATCCTATGTATTCAAACATGCACCAACTAGCAAGGGTTGACATACCAGACAACTGGGCAACTCCATTTGCTTCACAACGGTGACATACCGGAAAGATAAAGCTCATACAAAGCTCATACCGGAAATATAAAATAATATAGATGTGTATTAAATGATTAGGGGTGTGTATTTAAAATTTCTCCAATAATACAACTATAGAATGAAAAAAAAAATATGATACTAAATCTTCGTTTTATTAATAAAGATTAATCTCACAATAATATACTAAAAACAATATGTTTTTAAGTTATTTTTCTTTCTTTCTTTTTATAGTAGAATATAAAAAATTATTAGAAACTAATCTTAAACATGGGGGTTGAGCACCCACTAACTAAGATCGAGGTCATAGGTTTGAGTCACTATGGGGGTAGGAGTGAAATCCTTTGATCCTCTTTGAAATTTAAGAAAAGAAAAAAAATCTTAAAAGGCTAAGATTTAGAAAAATGTTGTAGAACTTTATTTATTTTAATTTTCTAAATAGTTAAATAAAATTAATTTTTATTTACTCAAATTAAAATTTTAAAATTGTGTTTTATAATGAGTAGGCACGAGCACGGCCCGTTTATTGACCCGGCACGAGCATGGTCCGGCACGATATGAGCCCGGGCTTAATGTTTAAGTAAATGGGCCAGCACGATAATAAATGGGCAGGCTCGAGCACGACACAAAGCACAACTAGGCCCGCTTAAAATGGATCGGGCCGGCCCGTTTGCCATCTCTACTTCCAGCCAGACAGCTTATTAGACAATTTAAGTAAAAGTTCTTTTGCATTTATAGGATCCATCCAAAAAATAACATTATGGATACCCAATACTTACCTATTGTAGCTCTGCCGAATGTTCAAGATATTTACAATATCATTTCTACGACTAGAATTAACTTTTGGAGAGAAATAGAGAGAAGATTTATGATAATTGATTTTTTGTCCTGAAACAGCAGCAAAGGGGTCAAGGATTTTTTAAATGTTCCTTGCTCCTTTCTTAGTAGCCTTAGCAAAAATTAAACAGTCATCAGTAAACATGAGGTTAGAAATTCTAAAACCACGTGGTGAAGATAGAAGGCCAACTTATGACTTATAGTTGATAGCTAGAGCATTTAGGTGCCTTATTAGAGGCTCCATAGCTAAGATAAAAATATAGGGAGAGAGGGGGTCACCCTGTCAAATACCTCTAGTTGGTTCGAACTAACCAGAAGGACTGCCATCAACTATAATTGAGAAAGAAGTAGAAGAAATACAGTTTAAAACAAGCTTAATCCAATTATCATGAAAACCAAACCTCTTTAGGCATTGGGAGATATAATCCCAGTTGAGGAAATCATAAGCTTCTTCAAGGTCCAACTTAAGTGCCAAAGCACCAGCTCTTCCTTTCTTTTTCCTAGAAATCTGAGAAGATTTCATGTGCAATCAGGATATTATCCTGTATGGCCCTTCCTGGAGCCAAATCTCCTTGATTTTTGGAGATACACTTTTCTAGCAGAGGTCTTAACCTTTTAACAAGAATTTTGGTGATAATTTTATAAGAGACATTGTAGAGGCTTATAGGCCTAAAATCATTTACCTTACTAGGATTATCAACTTTTTTTTGTATCAAAGCAATATTAGTATTTTTAATTAGGTGTAGAGAATCACTATCAATAATGATACCTTCGATCATGGGGATGATTGTGTCCTTAACTTCACTCCAGCAGTTTTGATAGAAGGAGGCATGCAGCCCATCTGGACCGGGTGCTTTAAGTGGTCCAATAGCTTTAATAGCTTACAGAATTTCCTCATCTGTGACCTGTTTGTTCAAAAACTCATTGTCAGAATGATTAATACATGACTCTATAACAAAAACTCATTGTCAGAATGATTAATACATGACTCTATAATGGCAACAAAATCATTTAAGGAATCTCTAGTGGCATTATCAAGATGGAATCTCTTCTCTAAAATCATGGATTAGAATATCAGCAATGTCATGATCTGTAGTTGCCCAATTTCCATAACCATCTTGAATTCTTTTTATCAGGTTAGATTTCTTCCTGATATTGGTATCTCTCTAATCATCAACTAGCACTTCCCAGCAACGAGCTAAACCTGACAATCATGCATGAAACTTACTCCTGCGCAAATCACCATCTTGATGATGTTAATTAACTAGTGAATCAGCTTTGCCCTAGCCTGATACGAACTGTCGATCGTTATGTCTAATTGTCTAATTGTCTCTTAAACGGTATATATAATGCAAATGGTCCATCCCCCTATAATCAGTTCCGAAAATGTCTGAAATGCCGCAGCAGTTAGCTTGCTCTATTATTTTATCGAGTGTACGTACGGTGTACCATCTCAACCACCAATTCCTCAGCTGTCTCCTACCACCGTTAGCCTCGCTTCCGAGGCCATGCCCACCATTAGCCACATGCGCTTAGCTAAGCTCATTCCATATATTGAACAACAGCTGCTAGCTTGATTTATACATCTCCGATTCTTCGCACTCGATCTTTATCAGTTTATCTCACAGTGGACCAACTGCAAGTTAATGGTTGTTTGACAAAATACTTGCAGCCAAATCTTGTTTAACTCATGTAAGCTAGGCCACATGTTATATATTGACAAACATGTCTTGCTGATTCCTAGATCTAGCTTTATCTCATAGTAGACCAACGTCCAGCCACGAGCTAAACTCACCGTAATAGCAAACCTGCAAGAACGTACTAATTAACTTGCTGGCAAATGTAATAGATCTTTTGACGCAGTCGGAAATAGCGAGGTTTACAAGAAATAAACCCTAAAAAACATAGTTATGGAATTCACCAGTTAAATAGAGAAAAAACTTTGATTTTATTAAATTTGATATGAAAAGCTGATCCTAATACAAAGCATGATGGTGCTTATATAAGGTATCCAAGATCATGATCATAATCATAATCGGGTAAGGCTATGGTACGTTAATATTTCTCATACATCAACTACTTTTACCACTTTGAGGACTCATTTTACTACTTGAGGACTCATGTGGTAACTAAGAAAATTTACCACTTTAAGGACTCATGTTACCACTTTGAGGACTAATATTACTATTTTGAGGATTCGTTTTACCACTTCAAGGCAATTGTATGCATGTCATACGTTAATACATTGTAGAATTTCCCATCATAATCATAATCTAACAAGGAATCCTAAGGAATCCAAATTAAGGAAACTAGGAACCTAAAATAAAAAGAATCCTTAAAAGAATGTAAAACTAGCCTAAAAATATTAAATCTCGAATCGGATAATTAAGAATTTGGCCTAAATCTGATAGGACTCACTAAAGTGAGCCTTGTATATCTCGTCGTTCTCATTTCGGAAAGGTATCATACGTCTCAAATGAACATTCTAATTAAAAGTTGCTCCAATCTGATTCACAATCCAGAACCTGACTTTTCGCACGAGTAACCCAAAAAGTCCAAAACCAAATATTCATGAATGTTCTACCGGCTAGTAACCTCAATACGTGTGAGTTATCTATTTTTCAATCACTCTTCTTGATTTTACGCCGCTTCTTTACTTTTAAGGTTTTCCGGCTAAACTAGGTCCATTCTTGTCCTACATCATCTTTTAACAATATCTGCTCCATTAGAAACACGTTTGAATATGGTGTGTGGTTCAAAACAGATCGACCTGGCTAGCTAGCTTGATTCTACTCCATTTCTTTACTTTTAAGGTTTTCTAGCTCAACTGGACTCATTCTAGTCCTACATCATCTTTTAACAATATCTGCTCCATTAAAAACAAATTTGAATATGGTGTGTGGTTTAAAACAAATCGACCTGGCTAGCTTGCTTGCAATATATATATATATATATATATATATATATATATATATATATATATATATATATATATATATATATATATATAGGATTTTTCTCAGGTGCGGACGTCCGTACCGAATTTTCGGTACGGATTTCCTGTTTTCACCCACTTTCCGGTCACATATTTTGATCTTAACCGTTCAGTTTTTAGGTCCTAATGTATAGATCATCTATACAAAATTTCAGCCAATTTGGTGATCGTTAAGGCATCCAAAACTGCAATTTACACGAACGAACCGAATCTGTCAAAACGGAACCGTTCGTGTACATTGTTGTAATTTGCAGTTTTGGATGCCTTAACGATCACCAAATTGGCTGAAATTTTTCAGAGGTGATCTATACATTAGGACTTAAAAACTGAACGGTTAAGATGTGAAAATGTGATCGGAAAGTGGAGGAAAACGGGAAGTCCGTACCGTCCGCACCGTAGCCGGATTGTATATATATATATATATATATAGGGAGGATCAAGAAAGGACATCCTTACTTTAAGTATTTGAGGATTTTTACTATTTTACATTATTATATGACCTAATTCAATGATTTCAACCGTTGATCCTTTAGATTCCTATGCAATAATTGTGTCTACAAAAAATCAACTAAATCCATAATCATTTGGTCACTCAAAAGTGTGTAAACAAATGTAGTCCTTTAGATAAAATTAAAATGGACATTGTGCTAATCAAATGGTTAAACGTTTTTTGATTTGGCTAATTTTTTGTAGGATTCATATGTGTGTAGGTTACTAGAGAATGGTGTGATTATTAAAATATATGTTAAAAATAAAAATATCCTCACTTTAAGAGTTTAAGGACGTCATCTCTTAATCCTCCACACACACACACACACACACACACACACACACACACACACACATATATATATATATATACACATATATATACACGCGCGCGCGCGCACACACACACAGAAGGCCCTTGTAGTGAGAGATCCATTTTTTTTTGCCATTTTAAGGGATCGTTTATTAGACCCACTTTTCGATCACTTATCAACATCTCCTCCGTTCAATTGTTAGGTTTATATGAGTAGATCAATTTTGTAAATTTTCAGCCAAATAGATAATCGTTAAGGCATTCAAAACTTTGATTTACAATTATAAACATGAACGGTTCAGGTTGGACAGATTCAATTCGTCTATCGATTTAATCTAGTTTGATACCTTAACGATCATCAATTTAGCTAAAAATATGCAGAAGTGATCTATATATTGGAACCTAAAAACTGAACGGTCGAGATATCGATATGAGATCAAAAAGTGGGTATAATAAGAAATCCCTTAAAATGACCAAAAAAAAGAGTCTAATAAAGTTGATGATCTAAAAATATATATATTAATTCAGATTGTATGTGTCAAGTTTTCATCCTGGCCAGTATTTTGATTTGACGACAAACATCATTCTTTTTTGTTTGAATTAGTTTGTGAAGTGTCTTTTCTTTTTTGTCAAAGGATTAGTTGGTGAAGTTGAACATTCAGTCATTTTCAAAGTTACATCAGGACACCTACAGGACATTTATGGTTTATGTAAATAATTGTTTATCGAAAGAAGAAAAGAAAAGGAAAAGAGAAGGTACTACTTCAAGACAACGATTAGGTCACTTTCCGTCTATTCGGATTGTCTGTGTCAAGTTTTCATCTTGGCCAGATGTGAAAAATGTTTTACTTCAAGTTTGTAATATGAGGAAGAGGGAGAAGACTTTGTTGGCCTGATGAACACCACAAGACCTGTATGTGACAATAGAGGCCAAACTCGAAGATAATGGAAAGCCTTTACTAATATATGAAGTTATGTATGATTCAGTCTAATGTTGTAAGTCAATCTTATGTTATAACTTATAAGTCTCTCATTTATAAGTAAAAAAAATTTAATTTTGATATAATGGACAACTAATTACTAAACAAAATTGTGTTAAGAAAAGAAGATAATTAGCAGGAAAATTCTAGTTTAAGAAAAACCCGGAGCCCTGTTCTAGGTTTTTGTGAAGTTCTTGCTCGTCCGGCGGCGCTCGGGGTGGGTGAGGGTCTGCCTCACCGCCGCTGGGTTGCTGTCGGACGGGAGTTTGAATGCTATTGGCTCGGGGAATCTTGAGAGAGGCTGGGAACCTCAAGGTCTTGGTGGGTGGCGGTGGTGAGTTCCGGACGGACTCTCTGAATGGGTTGCGTTGTGCAAGGATGGCAGCCATCAGCGTGGCTCTGCAGATCTGGGTGGCGGCAGGGTCTGACAGGATGAGCGGCGGCGGTTCTGCGGAGCTATGCAGCGGTGAAGTCCACGATGATCCGGGCGGTGACTTCCGGAGGTGCGGTGGGGCAGTGGTGCGTCGTATTCTTGGTCGGGTCGGCGCAGCTTGAATGGGGCGGTGGGTCGGCACGGCAAGATAGGGTGGACTGCTGGCGGCGGGCGGTGCTGCACGGGCAGACGCGTGAGGATGATGACGGGTGGGCCTTGCTCCAAATCTTGCTGGGCTTGAGGGCTTTGGGCCTCTCCTCTTTGAGCTACCCCATGGGGCCTTTATGTTGGGCTAGGGCTTTGCCCTTGGCCCAACCCTATGTTTTTAGTTTGTCTAATTACAATATTCCTTGTATTTTCAGGGAACTATGCACTTTTGTTTTTTATGTGCCTATTTACTATGTATTTTCATGGTTCATAGGCTCGCTTTTAAATAAGTGAGCACGGGTTGTCTAATGGGTGGTGCTAGCATACCACGTCCTAAACTTGTCCAAGGAGTGGCAAGGGAAGGTATGTATCCGTGCCATTCTGGCTTGAGATTGAATGAAATGATTGATTGGTTCAAAAAAAAAAAAAAAAAAAACAAAACAAAATTGTGTTTTGGATGTTTTATATATATTCTTTTTAACAAGGAAATAATTTTATAGATTAAAACTCAATAGAGTTGACTACAACCATAATGTAACACATCCAAACTACGTTCTTGGAGTGTTATCAAACCACAAGGAACACGTTTTGAAGATAATGGAAAACTTCTACTAATATATGAGGTTGTGTATAATTCAGTCTAATGTTATAAGTCTCTTATTTATAATTTTTTTTTTTAATTTGATATAATGGACGACTAATCACTAAACAAAATTGTGTTTTAGATGTTTTATACTTTTTTTTAATCAAGAAAATAACTTAATAGATTAAAACTCAATAGAATTGATTACAATCATAATATAACACATCCATAATACATTCTTGGAGTGTTATCAAACCACAAGTTATCAAACACGAGGAACTTGTGCTAGCCTCAAGCCAGAATGGCCATTACATACCCTTCCACTGCCATCTATAGACAGATTAAGAAGATGTGATAGTTCCCACGGTGGTACATAGAGATAGGTCAATTCATTGAACATCCAATGCTCACTTATTACACAATAGCTAGACTTCTTCTTCAGTACTGCTCCAGAAGATTTGCTATACCACATATGTTAAACAGAAATGTAGTTTATTGGATCAAACCTCCGGGATCTCAAATATGAAACCCTAGAAAGCTAGAGCCCATTAGTTTGGTCCATGAAAGAACCCAAGTCCAGCTTAGAGCCCACAGTTGAGCCTACTTCCAAGCCCTTTTCCATGGTTTGGGCCCCAAAGTTGACTTGGGCACCCAACCAGAACAAGGCACCCCTACTTCTGCACCTCTCCCGATCGTGACCAATCACACACCAGACGCAGATCTTCTCACACCTAGATTCGCAGAGCAGAGCACCTCTCCGATGAGACCTGCACTCCTAACTTTCTTCGCTGGACTCATCTCTATCGTCGCATCTTCAAAACAGTGCATGATGACCATCTCCGTATATCCCACAGATCAAAGTGCAGAGCTTCGCGCCGCCCACATCAGAGCTATGTTGGGCCTTCCACCGCTCTGATCAGGGTCCAGAGATTGCGCTTCTACCATCGATCATCCTGCTTTGTCGCCAACAGCACCCAAATAGAGCCGGCATCACCTGCCTCTCATGCATCGCGCGCTTGTCACCCTCATTCTTTAGCCTCCCCCTGCGTGGTCAAACCCGACCCGAATCATTAGAGACTTGTTGACCCCGTAGGCTGGCCTTGAAACCAGAGGCCCTTTACTTCCCAAGCCACGGGAAGCACAGGAACACCGCCACTTGATATGTGGGAGAACTCCGGCTGTGAACTCCTCAAACAAAGTTAACGATGGATTGTAGCAAAAAGATAGCGAGAGACATAAAGAGAAGGTCTACTTGGTGTCAGCACCGACCGCTGCTGATGGAGTCCCCAACCATGGCGGCTAGGGCATTTGCATCCGATACTACCTAATGTGTATCGGAGAAATCAGAGGATCTTTTATACTTTTTTTTTTAGGGAAACGGAATCAGGTTCGATTAATAATATCAACAACCTCACTCGATCAAACTAGAGGAATTCGAAAATTCCTCATATTACATCTTGACGCTCAAATCAAATTAAACAAAGCACAAACCAAAACTAAAAAAGACCAAAAGCACAAAACCAAACTAAAAAGCAAAGAAAATAAAGCTTGTCCTACACAGCCCGAAGCAAAGTAACTGTCATAAATCTTTGACGCCTAAGAGCTTAATGATGTACATCGCAACAAACATCACAGCAATTGCTTCCATAGGGCTAATGTAGGACAACAAACCTAGCCCTGCTGAGGAAAGGTCTCATTCTCCACAACAGCTGCCTCCAGAGTTGGTGCAGGCTTGAGCTTGTTCCGATGACCACGATGGCGGCTCTTTCTTTTTTTTTCAGCACCTTCCCAGCAGCAATAACAGGTACCTCCACCAAACCCTCACAAAAATGGTCTGGGACATCCATAGGCACAATTGCCAATTTCATTCGCTTCCCAACCTTGGCCCAATCATCCTCACTCAATTTATGCACACCCAAAACCCTAGCTTGGAGCCCTTTACCAAAAAAAGCCCAAAATCATTGAGCCTATCAGCCTGCCCAGCAGACCAGCGCTGCCCACTACTCCCCAGCCCAGTAGTCAGCCTTAGTTTAAAACTAGGGTTTCCCGCCGAAAAAACCAAAGAAACAGAGGATTTAACCAGTCTCACCTCCACCAAGGGATGTGGACCACTGTCACCAGCCCAAGAAGTCCTGAAACTGCCCCAGCAGTCTCGGAATCCATTAGTGCCGCCACCTTCGTCGACGGAAAGTTTGCCACCACCTACAAACCACAGAGACCGGCGCCACAGCAGCCGCCGCCAACACTAGCCCCTTGTAGCAGCTCACTCCACCATGACAGAAGAAGCCACATTTCTTGCAGATGCCATGGCACTTCTCATATCGGAAATCCAACTCCACCGAAAGTTTCGATGAGAAATGGAACACCCACCGAGCCCATATCCACCGCTGCACATCGTGTATCAGCTGGGTTCGTTGAACGGAAGCCTTCCTCTGCAGCACCGCCTGATCAACCCTAACAAAGCTCCCAAGCACGGTCCTGATACAGTTCAGAGATCATTCTTTGCGCATCGCAACACGTAAGTCCTTCACCGCAACCCAGACTTCGAAGAAGTGTAGCGGAACCTCCACCAGCGTACCTACACCATCATAATCCACCTGCAGGAGAATCGAGTTTCTGTAATACCATGGTCCACCGTAAAGGATGTGGTGCTTCACCTCTTGCTCCTAGAATTGGAACACAAAGATCCCTCCCTCCTTTTCATGGATCAGGACCTTCTTCTTCAGCCTCTACACTCCGGAGATCACCACCGAGAATGACGGAACGACCACCCATTTCTTGGACAGCAGCCGGCCACACAAGTAAAACAAAGGGTCATGGATCACATATCTGTCCCCACCCAGGCTCACCATGGCCTCCTCTGACAGGGCAAGAGTAGCCGCCACTCCCTCCTCCGCCATGGCTGCGTAAATCTCGATCGGTTTTTCGGCTATGGAGAAAAACCTAGCAGAGCAAAAGTCGACAAAATGAGGAAATCATGAAAAGCTCTTTATAATTTAGTTGTGAGAAATCATTCAAATCATTAATTTGTGGAGGATGTTTTATACTTTGGTGAAGCTTTAGATTTAAATACACGCCAGATTTCATAATATATGAGTTTAGAGAAATTGATTGATTGATATATATATATATATATATATATATATATATATATATATATATATATATACATATTCATAATTATTGATCAACGTAAACATAATTAGATTGTCAATTTGAGGATATCACATATCTAAGACAACATATTGTAGCTAGAGATTTGATTTCCAATTACTGACACTACAACAAAATGGGCTATAGGACACCAATTTTGGGCACTCTTCTGAATTGGTCTGTATGTTGAATAGTTTTGCACCGTTTAATTTGATCGGTGACTTGTAATGAAGATGCCACTGACAGTCGGTGGCCCAATGCTCACATTTGATTAAATTATTCATTATTGGTATGTTTGGTTACAAATATTTACGGGTTTGCCCCCAGTTTTCATCCCTAGATCAGCAAAAGCATGGGTCTTCGTTTTTTGGTCAGATGAAAAGAATGGGTGATGGCAGGAAATCCAAAATTTGTTCCAAAATTATCGTTTGTTTATTGTGTATTTGAAACCCACCCAATATCCACAACACACAGTCACTCGATCACTTTACCAAAAAATGACCTGGCTCTCTCGGAATGAGATTGGAAGGCTGAATCTTCTCAGAGACGTCGTCCATATTTGGCCTCTATAACCTCGGTCACCGGGGTGGACTCCTCTACAAACCACCATCCGTTGCTGTGATCATGGCTAGAGGGCTGTTGAAGATATTGATCTGAGCATGATGATCTCAGAATTTTCGGGGGTTTCCGACACCCAAGAGGTCTGAAATTATTGTAAGTTCCAATTTTCATTAGATTACAGTGATCATGGCTAGAGGACTGTTGAAGATATCTAAGATATTATTGTAAGTTCCAATTTTCACTTTATCCAACCTAATTAATTGAATTCTGCTTGTAATTTATCAATAAACCCTTGATTTAGGTGGCTTACTGGATATGCTACCAATTGATCTTTGAAAAATGGTCTCTTGTTATTCATAGTTGCTGACTGAGTAAGCAAAAGAATCCTTTTTTATAGTTTGATTCTGATTTAGTTATGTATTTGGGCACTACCTAAGATTAGTACGGTGCTTCAAGACTTGGTTGCTTTCAATTCTGTAAAGTATCATATATGTACTTACTATTTGATTTTTCTTATCAAAAATTTGGTTTTGTAGGAACAATTAAGGTCTGATAGTCAGTGTCAGGCATAAACTTAATGCTTTTTGCCTTTATCATGGTTCTTTTAGGTTTCTGCTGCATTGTAAGTTATGCAACAATGGTAGTTCTGATTTGGTAGTCATGTTCTCTGTTTCAATATTTCACTCTTGGATTCTAGGACTTTCTTTTTGTTTGCTTATATTATTGTTCTTCTCTTCTTTATCGCTAGCATGTTGGTTAGTACGTTCTGTATCCTATCGTATCTTTTCTTACATGTTTTTGTGCTTCCAGTTTGTCATCCTTAGTTTATTTGGATGGCTAGGTATGTTTCAGTGGGAAGGTTTCAAAGTTCTTCTGACTTGAAGTCTTGACTAGTGAGCATCTGTAAATTATGAGTAATTTCTCTTTGTTACAAACCCAAATGCAATGCATTTTATATTCAAATAAATACTACTTGTATTATATTCCATTAGTGTGAGAAACCATACAAAAAGCAGTCTTCATAGCTCTTTGTTTATTGTACTTCCTGCAGCGAGTGAGAAACTAATCAAGGAGAAGACATGCTATTACTTTATTTTTGAAGGTAATACTCCTCCCTTTTTTTTTTTTTCACATTAGTAGAGGATCCAAGGGATTTTAAGTTTCAGAGCTTGCATGTAATGTCTGGCATTTTACTTTTGGGATTACTAGTCATGACACTTATATCCATATATCATGTTTGTCTAAAATTGGTTCCGTGATGGAAACTACTGAAGCTGTGAGAATGTGAAATTGTGTTCATTGGGCTGTCATGGGAAGCATGCACCATGCATACTCCTGTTAACTTTGTTTCTTTGTTATTGACAGTGGTGTATCTCAGGATTGTTACATTTCATTTGGGTTGGCAGGATGATTGCCGGTTCTCATAACCTGAATATTTTCTTTTCAGTTATTGAAGCAAAATTTAAAGTAAATTCCTTTCTTATGAATATATACTTTAGACTTTTGCAGTGAAATAGCATAACTTGTTATATTCTTTATATAGAATCTAAATGCTTGTTGATGGTTCTTTTTAGTTTATATATGATAAAGTGGTATGCCGTAACCTATTTACATTTGCGACTTCAATGACAGGCCTTGTGGTAACTATTTTCTTTTTCTTATCTGGTTACTTTTGCCTGATCTGTTCAACAAGGCTCTTCACCATACTGGTTTTGGTTCTATCAGCTCATTGTATTCCATTGAAGGTATTTAGGTTTCTATTGAATATATATTGTATTTGGCAGTTTGTTGTTGAAGTTTGTAATATCTATCTTTTCTTTGGTATTCAGATATGTCTCAGCCTCATTAATTAATTCACTCCATGTAATTGATTTTGTTGCTCATATCATCGAGAAGGAAATATTGTTTCCAATGCCATTGACATTTGCGGATGGGATCAAGGTAAAACCAAATTATGGTGTACGAAATAAGTGAACATTGTTGGCATTTTGCTTCTGCTTTTGAATCAACTGATAGTGTGACAATGAGGTTACTTTATTTATCACTATTTCCGGAAACTTCATATGTGAAACCCGATCAGTTTGCTATTTTATGTTTTCAGACTTTAGTGTGTATTTAAACTCACAAATCTTATTGTACAGGTGTTTTAGGAATTTCTAAACAAGTAGCTGCAAGGTTAAGAAAGCTCCTAGCTGGGCGGAAGTTGAAGTGATAAGACGAATTGGAGAAGGAAATACTGAATGTTAGGGTTAACATCAGAAGCTACATGAGAGCTAAGCTAAGTATTATTGTTCTTCTTTCTGTTTTGATTCCTTCAGAACACACATGTTCCCTGAGAACTAAATTAGGTAGCTTTGCTTTCTATTCTTCTACAGTTTCAAGTATGAAGAGGCATCTTGACGAGAAGACGTCGGTCGACATGTTAAACAAGTCATTTTCCATTGTGCAGTTATGACAACTATGGAATACAAGCAAAGTCTCTCATAAGTGTTTTTAGAGGTTTTTCATTTGCTGTGTAATTGCTGTAATATGATTATACAATCCAAAACATGGGGCAGGCCAGGGGAAAAATGAAAATTTATAAAATAAATGCTTGATTTTGGTGCCAATTAAACTGGCGCAACAAATTTTTTTTTTAAAATGCTGTTTGGTTTTCACACCGATACATCAGTTAATAGTAGTGTAGAATAAAATCAATGAGTTGACATCAGATGTGTCAGTAACATCCTTTAAATGGGCCATGGCGTTCTCAGTGGAAAACACAGCACCGATGCTAGAATGGTGCTGTATGCTCCATAGGAAACCCCAATTAAGGGCACTGACATCAGTTCGGTGGCTGCATAGTGGCTATACATGGTTTTGGTGGCTAATGTGAGTATTTGACACCCTTAATCGATGGCGTCCTATGCTTGTTTTTGTAGTAGTGTGATGACACTTAATTTGTTAAGCAGCTTTCATGCAAACCTCAATCAGTATATGAGAACTATCTTTACAGTAAAACAATGATCTTTGTATTTTGGCTTAAAGTTAACTTTATATTTTGGTATTAGTCCCTTTCATGACTTCTCTTAGCTTGCAAAATTCTTTGGATGAGCTCTCTTTTTACACCACAAAATTGCATTTGCAGTGCACTTTTGTTTGCCGTAAAAGATCTTTTTTTCTTCTTCTTCTTATAATTAATTAAGGATATCTTCATATCTATCTATTGATCTTTATATATAAAGGGAGGCCAGGAAGGTACGGTGGCTGGCCGGTTTGCGGCGTCGGGGCCTGCAATTGGGTGAAGTGGTCATGGTGCCTGTTGGTTCTAAGAGTTGTTTTGACAACGGAAGGGTTGGGCTAAATGAATTCACTCAAGGATGGGATGGCAATGGTGTTCCAATCCTTGGTCTCAACGTGGGTGTATGGGATTATTGATTAAGGGAATTGGGGTCTTCAATTTCATTGCGGTGGTTTTCGGGTGGCCGGAGTTGAAAGCTTTGTTGTGCAAGATAAAAGTTGTTTGCTGCATCTGCTTTGATTTGTTCATTGTTCTTTGTTTTCTTATTTTGGTCTTGTTAGTTAGTTTTTGGCTAGGTAAAGGTCCCTACTCTTTTGAGTTAGGGTTTATGGGTCTTGGTACTGTTTATGTGCCATTGTTAGGATATCATTCCTGGGGACTATTCTACTTATTCTCAGTATGTTCTTATGGTTAAAGTATTGGAGAAGAGCTCCTGCACGTGGTCTGGCTGTTTTGGATTGCGGTGTTGAATGGGTAATTTTCTTCTTGAGGTTAGCTGTGAGGATGTATTGTGACTCCTGGGTCAAATGGACTGATGTGTCATTGATTTGGCATTATTCCCGAGGACTACATGTGATATTATCGATGACTTCTTGTTGTCAATACGGCGGCGAATTATCCTTGGACCTGGTCTGGGTGTTTTGGGATACGGTGCAGAGGAGATGACTTGGTTGTTCTTAGTGTTGGCGATAAAAATTTGTTGTGACTCTTGGGTGTAGCTCGAGAAAATGGGCAATTAGGTTGCTTAGGGGTTGGACTTGTTTGGCTCATGAATGACTTCTTGTTGTCAATATGGCGGCGAATTATCCTTGGACCTGGTCTGGGTGTTTTGGGACACGGTGCAGATCACTTGGTTGTTCTTAGTGTTGGTAATAAAAATTTTGTCGTGACTCTTGGGATTGGTACTATTATGTAGCCTGAGAAAATGGGCGATTAGGTTGCTTAAGGGACGTTGGGCTTGTTTGGCTTATGGATGTCATTATTGATGACGGACCGTAACTATGGTGGTTATTAGGGAGGAGAGTGGGAATCTTATGTTCACAACCGGTGTCGACATTCCCATATTATGTAATTTTTGTTTTTAAAATAAAAGGCTTCTTTCATTCTTTAAAAAAAAAAAACAAAAAAACAAAAACCTCAAACATCAACATGGGGACAGCAATAACCCAATAATATCGACATATTTGATGGTATGGTCCCATTAACATGATTTTATCATGTAGTTTTCTTATAAAAGCTACACCCGCAGTTTCTTCTTTTTTCACCATGGAAGAAGAGCGATCACCACCCTCTTCTTTTAAGACATGGAATCAGCAAGAACTCAAAAAGAGGAGCGGAAAAGAGTGAGCAATGGGAGTGAGGAAGGCAGTAAGCAGAAACCAATGTATAGAGGAGTTCGAATGCGTCAATGGGGAAAATGGGTATCAGAAATCAGAGAGCCAAGAAAGAAGTCGAGAATATGGCTCGGAACGTTTATTACGGCCGAAATGGCAGCTCGAGCTCACGACGTTGCAGCTCTGACGATCAAAGGCCGCTCGGCTCATCTCAACTTCCCTGAGCTAGCTCAGGAACTTCCTTGTGCCGCTAGCTCATCGCCGAAAGACATTCAAGCTGCTGCAGCTAAAGCTGCTGCTCTTAGCTACCCTAGATGCAGCAGCAGCAGTCATGAAGCTCATGAATCCAAAACCGAACCGGCTCAAGATTCATCATCTTCATCAATAATAAATGATGACACGTTTTCTGACCTTCCTGATCTGCTGTTAGATGTTGGAAAATATCGTAGTAATCATGAGTATTTTTCGCTTGTGGATACAAGTCTCGGGCTAGAAAAGCCTTTCTTATGGGATTAGAGAGCAATATATTGAACTGCCATAACCACCAGCTCAGTGATTCCATATTTGGACTCAGGAGTACAATGCTAGAGTGATCGAAGAAGATGGTGGAAGGAGGATGAATTCAAACTCTGGCCTTCAAGGTAAACACTCTACTCACTACTGAGGCTACAAGATCACTGCATGCAGAACGCTCAATGCTAAGTTTCTACAGATTGGATTACGTACTAGCTATATGGAAATGATGATTATAATGAAAGGAAGCTAGAAGTTAGTGAAACCTTTCCATGTATTGTTCCTTTTGTTTTTTAGAATTCATGTACTCTTCCTTTTGTTCCTAAACCCTATATGTGTGTGTATATATCCTTTCCATATATACGGCGGCTAAATACTGGTTACTACCCTATGCTTTCAGTCCAAAATCAATTCAGTCCCTAGACTTCTAAGTTCATTAAAAACACCCCTGAATTATTATCTATCATCCAATAGGTCATTCTGTCATGAATCTGTTAACTGGAACCGTTAAATCGCTGACATGACATGCCAACTCAGCTCATATGGGGCCTGCATGCAAGATAAAATTCCCAAATTAACCTGGGCTTACTTTCTTGTGGTTCTCGGTTCCTCCTGTGAGGCTGTGACAAGGTTGTAATCCCACAGAGCACCAATATGGTGGAAAAGAGAAAAGTTGATCTTGTCTTCAAAGTCATGGTAAAGTTCCTCTTTCCGGTGCCGTCGTCCTGCACCAGATCCCACCCCTCCAGCCGCTTCCCCACCAGCCATACCTCTTACTTCTTCATCGTCAAGGCAGCCATGGTCACCACAATTTTGAATCGATCAAATCAAATCAGTCCCGAAATCCCAATATGAATTTGCTTTCAGTGCCGTTAAAGATTGGGGCAGATTTGAGAAGAAGCAGAATAAGCAGTTATTTTGGTATGAAAATTTATTTGGAGAGCGACTTGCTCTCGGAGATCTCCGAGCTATCATCGCTGTTTGGGTCCTCGCCGGAGCTATCCTCGACCTGCTAACGGCCGGTAGCGCAGTGGCAATGCATCTTTAATTTGGGTGAAATAAGGGGAAGAGTGAGCCAAGGTTAATTTGGGGATTTTTCCTTGCATACAGACCCCAGATGAACTGAGTTGGCACCCCATGTCAACGATTTAACTGTTCGAGTTAACAGATTCATGACAGAATGACCTATTAGATGAAAAATAATAGTGCAGGGGTGTTTTTGATGAAATTAGAAGTCTAGGGACTGAATTTATTTTGGACCCAAAGCACAGGGTAGTAACCAGTATACACACACACACACACACACACACAGAGGCCTTCTATGCTAAGGAGGTTCTTTACTTAGCTTAAGGAAAGGATTTCTATATTTTGACCACTTTTCTTCGAGACCAAACATGTAGACATCTCCCCCTGATGTCTGCATCTCCCCCTGATGACTACGGTCATGGGAGTTCGGATAACTTCTGCAAACGATGCTACCAATATATTTCTCGAAAGTGGAATTAGGCGATGACTTAGTCAGAAGTCTGTCATACTGTCCTCAGATCGAACCTAGTTCACTTTGATCTTGAGGAGAGTCTGTTGTTGCTTGTTATGCTTGGTGTTGTTGCATTTGATGTAGCCTTGCTTCATTTGTTCAATGCAAGCGGCATTATCCTCATAAATGCTTGTAGGCTCATCTGTGATAGACTTCAAACCACAATTGCTTCGAACATGCGTAATTATGGATCCAATCCATATACATTCACGAACCACTTCGTGAAGAGCAATAATCTCTGCATGGTTCGAACATATAGCGACTAGGGTCTGTTTTGTAGACCTCCAAGATATCGCTGTCTTATCTATGGTGAACACTTAACCAGTTTGGGAGTGACATTTGTGTGGGTTAGAGAGATACACAGAATCAGGAAAACCTTCCAAAACACCAATGTTGTTTTGGGATGGGGATAGAGAATGCAGGCCAGTGTTGGCGGCATTTTTGGTGTGTGATGGGTCCAAATCCATCTTCTCTCTGTAGGGATAGAACAAGCCCATATCAATCGTACACCTCAAGTATCGAAAGATATCTTTTACACTAGTCCAATGGCGTCGCGTTGGAGCAAAGCTATATCTAGCTAACAAGTTCACTACAAATGCGATGTCTGATCTTGTGCATTGGGGTAAGTACAATAATGCGCCTATTGTACTTAAGTAGGGCACTTCTGCCTCTAGCACATCTTCGTCATCATCCTTCGGACGAATATGATCTTTTTCAGGATCAAGACTACGGACGATCATGGGTGTGCTTGAAGGCTTGACTTTGTCAAAACGCCTAAGCATCTATCAACACGATGCTGAAGTTCCAAATCAAGACATAATCGTGTTCTCCTAAGATCCTTCATCTCAAACTCGGATTTCAAGTGTTCAGCGGTTTCTCTTAACTCTTTAAGGGCTTCCAATGAAGATCATGTCCAACATGAACCTCGATAGAATCTACAACTTGTCATGAAAACGCGCGGGCATATCCCTTCCCAATCAAGTAGTCACTTTAGTGAGAGTTTCAACCTCATTGCAAACGCGGTCCGTGGTCTAGAGCTACTTGACTTGGGTAAATGAAGTTCACCATGAACCTTCATGTATATTCCGTATCTGGATCCCCATAGAGATACGTAGTGACCATATTCGTAAGCTGCATGTTTAGTTATTCGGAAACTATCAAACTGACAGGGTAGTGGAGTGTAATGACATCCATTACGAGAGAATATGTCTCATCGTAGTCGATTTTAGGGCGTTTTGTGAGAAGCCTTGTGCCATAAGACGAGATTACCATCTCCTTTTCTAATCACGCTTTCTAACGAAGACCCATTAGTCAATAGGTTTTATGCTAGGAGGTGCTGGCATCACTGGCTCATATCCTGAATCGCATCTTTCCATTTAGGCCAAATTTCTCTACGTTGGCATTCATTCATCAACGGAGCGTGGTTCGATATCATCGGACTCAACCAACTCATGCGCTATGTAATGCGAGAATACATCATCAATTATGATGGAGTTTTTATCCCACGTCTGATGTATACTAGTGTATTTTTCAGAGAGCTCTATATTCTCAGGAATAGGTTCTGACGTTGAGGGGTCCCCCAGCGATAACCATAATCCGGAAGATTCTCATGAGATGGATTTTGAGTGTCGATGATCCAAGGATTGGATGTCAAAGTATCCTTCTAACCCACGGGCCTCCCACGCATCCTAGCTGGGGCCATGGCCTGTAACCAGTGTTCTAAAAATCGGTCTAGGCGGCCGGCTAGGCGCTGGAAGGTGCATGGCCGCCCGGATTAATGCTTAAACGGTGAGAAAATTGTTTTGAGATTTGGGCGGGGGACTAGGCGCTCTGGGCGGGGCTAGGCGCTCTGGGCGGCTACACAGATTCATTGGGCGGTCTGGTTATTCAACCCCATCTCTCTCCTCTTCTCTACTCTTCTCTTGCCGCCTCTCTCTTCTTCCTCTCTTTTCTGACGCCGATCTTAGACAGCCGGAAGGTCATCTCTCTTTCCTCGACTCTCGCTGCTTCTCATTTTTTTCTGACTTTTTTGGGTTTTTTTTATCTGAGAAAGAGGGAAGGAGACTCGATGCATCGAGAAAGAAGAGAGAGAGAGGGTCGCCGCTATCCATAGGTAAAGAAGGGTCAGAGAGAGGAGAGAAAAGGATAAAGTAGAGGTTAGAGAAGACGACGACTTTTCTGGGGATAACTAACAACCTGTGATTTTTGCTGTGCGTGTAGTTTGATAACATTGACCACTTCAGCATAAACAGTTAAACACTAATAGAGATAAGGTTTGAGTCCTTGGGATAAGCTGTACACCGATTCACAATTACCCATTTATATTCTTACTAAAAAAATAATAATATTTATATTCTTACTAAAAAAAATAATAATATCATACTATTTCATAATGGTTTTAGTGTTCTAGATGTAATTACTCATTTAAATTATAATATTTTTTACCTCATCTATTTGTATTTATTAAAAATAAATAAATAAATAAAAACCGCCTAGTCCCCGCCTAGGCTCCCGCCTAGACGCCTAGGCGCTAGGCACTTGGTCACCGCCCGACTAGCGCCTAGCGATTTTTAGAACCTTGCCTGTAACGCCAGAGTGCCACTCTCTATGGCGTCGCCGCCATGCATATCTTTGTGTAGGGTGGCGCTACGTCCTCCCGTAGGGACGTCCATCCTTGCAGACATGTTTGCAGTAGATATTTGTGATCTCGTCACTTTAAAGGGGATCGAGATGAGACATAATGGGGACAGACCACGACAATTCATGTCATTCCTGTTGAACATCTGTAAATCTAGCGGTAAGGAAATCGCCTAGTAAGGGTATTAATTGGTGGACGATTATTGGAGTCTCAAATCCAACGTATTTGCCCATTCGTCAGTGAGGACCCATCATGGTGCGCGGTGGCAGCACAATTGGCACATAAATGGCGCACTCAAATACTTGTACCCAGTCACTAGCTGTAATGCAGAGATAGATTGAGTGGCGGTGGGTTGTAGATGAATTAGCATAGCTGCATGCGATATTGCATCACCCCAAGCGGATATAAGGAGATTGGTACGCATTACCAATTTCCAGGCTACCATCGTAGTCGTTTTCGCGAGACCATTTGGGTGTGTGTACATGAGAATATGATGTCCAACATCAGTCTCAGTGATATGCAATGATCATCGAAAGTCTTCGATGTAAACTCTCTAGCATTGTCAAGTCCAATTGACTGAATATGATGATCCGAGAAGTGAGCCCGTCGCCATATGAAATGTGCTAAGAGTGTAGTATAAGCAAAATTACAAGTAGACAATGGCACAAAACGTGACCAACGTGTTTGCGTGTCAACCAACATCATGAAATATTTAAATGTCCGCAAGTTGGTTGAATCAATCCACAGAATCCCTACAGATTCTATGTAAGAACATAATGAGTATTTTCATATCCTTTGCATAGGACGGTCTCAGCCCTAATTTTCCTAAGGAACGGGCTTTATAAAACTAGCAAGAGGCCTGAGAAGCAACCAATGAGGATTTTGGTTGGGCCTGAGCAGTTGAAGCGTTATTCGAAGTAAAATTTGTGACTACATCACCCATCATGGCGTCATAACCATGGGAAGTGGCATCCATGGAGTCATGACCATGGGAATTGGCATCCATGGCGTCATGGCCATGGGTGGCGCCTACTATGGCGTCATCAAGGGGGATGGTGGCGGCCCTAGGCCGGAGGCGGCTGCTCCAGAGGTGGCGGCCGCAGCGGTCACACTTAGTCCGGGAATCAATCTTTGATTCTTGCTACATTTCGCTCGAAAGAATAGATGTCCGTGTGAAGTCTTTAGTAGACGGATCATCATATCATGACTAGGATGACCTATCCTGTCATGACAAAGCCAATATGTGTCTAAATCCAAGAGATCTTCTCTCATTACTTTATTGGATTTAATAGCTGGAATAGTGGTGACATATAGTCCACTAGAGAGACACATAAGTTTCTCTAAGATGCGTCTTTATTCTCAATCATTAGAGGTAGTGCAAAGGAACTATTTTCCGTTCTCTTCATGTGTTTTGCATGGAATCCGTTGACTCGAATAGCTCATTAGGGTTCAATTTGCCCTAGGAGCGTAGAGAGTTTCTGTGACAGTAATCAAGATGCCATTTGACAAGCGGAATTTGGGCTATTCTATGTCCTTGAAATAATCCTGATGGACCAGCCATCGTAGTCACAAAGTAATATGCTCAGAATCAAAATGAAGTCATAATGGAAAGAACTCGAAATTTTATTCATAAGCCAACGGGGTACATCATTGTTTCTTAATCATTAAGAGAATCTAATCCAAGTACTAGCTAATGCAAAACAATGGTAGTCGTTTAACTTCTTTCGGTAACTCCAAAATAAATATGACCAGGTGAGTAGAGAGATGTCGGTGGAGCAAAACTCGCTTAAGTACCACTTATCTCAAAACCTTTCTAGATATCATAATCACTTTGGATGAGCTTTGTTTGAAGAGAAACTAAACCAATGACATTTAGTACAAAATATATGGCAATTGCCTATTACATCTCTTGGAAAAATAAAGACTTGAACAGAATTGACAATTTATTGATCCCAGCCAGATTTGAAGTCTTCAACTCTTCACTCTAGATCACCTTCTTGATCTTCTTGTTCCACATAGTGAGCTTCTCTTGCTTCACAATATGCTTTGTAGGCGGTGACAATATCTTCACGAGCTCTACAAATGTGTGCCCAATGACCGGACAATCCACATCGGAAACATACATTTCTATGCTCAGACTCCATTGATTGAGGCGCTTTGAAAGCGTCATTTGGATGTATTAGTGTTGGGGGCGCCACCAACATGGCCAGAGGCGTTGCCTCCCTCTCTCTTGCCACGTTGACCTCTTCAGTTCCGTGTTTGCCTATTTTGGTGGTTACTGACTTGATGCATATACTCTCACAAGCGTACGAATCGTGTCAAGTAAGGGAAGTATTTGGACCTTAGTTTATCGTACCTCGGGGATTAGGTGTTGGACCTAACCAAGATAATTGGCGGTAGGATACTAAAAGCACACAAGAAAAATAAAAATTAGAATAAAAATTATAAACAATCAAGGCACCAAGCCTTGGCAATGCTCGGCTTAGCTCACACCAAGCCTATTCAAAGCCACTAACTTGTAGCCTCAAGATGGGTATACACAAATGAGTCGATTGATTTAATGTTTGAGAGTTGATTTGAACTTAACAAAAAGTAATAAAATGCAAAGCAATTAATAAAAATGCAAGAAAATTAAACTAGAAAAGTGTGAACAATATAATGAGAATGCCGTGTGCTAGGGAGGTTCCTTCACCCAAATCTCATGTGTCGGAAGCTAATCTAATGTAGATGCAAATTTCCTACTTTGGCGGTAGTCATATCCAAGGCGGTTCAAGGCTCAAGAACCGAAATTCCCTTTCATGGTATTCCTACTCCGGTTCAAGGGTCGTAGGAACTCACTTGGCATGAATTAGAGTCGGTTCAAGGGTCTCTAATTCACATCAAGAGGCCTAAAGATCGAGGAATTAGACTACTAAGCGACCCGCCCGCGCATTCACGCAACGGGTGTAAATCACCATGCTTATAACCCCTCGAATACGAAATTGAAGGTTTCTAGCTTAGGAATTAGAGGCGGTCAAGCCTCTAACTCCATCCTAGACATGCTCAAAATACACACCCTAGAGTTGACTAGGCTCCTAAACATGCATTTTAACCCAACAAAAATAGATATAAGCATCCATCATATGAAAATTGCATCATTACATTAAAATAAGCATTTTTTACACAAGATTTGGACTAGGGCACACAACCCTAGCCCCCAACAACAAAACTACTCACTACCCATCACCAAACTAACATCAAAATACATAATTTAAAGAGGAACAAAGTGAAGAGAAGTAGGAGTAACAAGAACAAGCCACAAATTGCTATAAAGCAATTATAGCTAGCCTTGATTTATGGCTCTCCACTTTTACCCAAACTTGATAGTGATGAAGCTCTTGATGCTTGGGCTTCCCCTTTGAATCTTGTGAAATTGATGAGAAGATGGAATTTTAGTGAGGTGAATTTTGGTGAGGTGGATCTTGGTGAGGAGAAGAAAAGATGAGAAGGAGGAATCTTGGTGAGGTGGATCTTGGTGAGGAGGTGTGATCTTGATGAGGAGAAGAAATTGGTGAGAAGGAGGAAAAGATGAGATATGGGGTGGGTGGTTTCGGTGTTAGAGAGAAAAGAGGCTGGAGTGGTGGTGCGGCGCTATTGTGGTTGGTAAGAGAGGGTCTGATGGGATTTTGGTGTGCGGCGGAATTGTGAAAAGGGATGATTTAATTCATCAATTAAAGGAGGTGGCTGGTCTTAAAGATAGAGATGCATCAGGAACGGATGGCTGAGATTGAAGAAGAAAAGAAATGGTCCATATGGGTGGCACATGGTCTGGGATTTGTGGCTGGTTAATTAAGGGAGCAAAACACGTGCTGCACCAGCGTGCGGTGTTCTGGTCACTGGTTCTGGCCGCGATTCTATGTCGTCGTGGTTCGTTGGTTGCAGTGCCACCATTCCGACCGGAAAAAGTGGACGATCTGGCGCAACAAGGATCGTGGGCCTGGCATGGGTCGGGGGCTTCTACATGGAAGTGGGCCTATCCGGAATCTTGGGCCTGTCTTCAGTACTTGGGCCTCTACTGGTGGGTTTATAGTAGGTATTATTTAGTTTTGATATTATGTATCAAGTTTAGGTGTAGTTTATCTACAATAAATCCCTGCCAACTCTTGGCAAGGTCATGTGGGCGATGTCCAGGTTTGCATACTCAGTATGCCTTGTCTGCCCTAGCGAGGCGGCGGATCATGCATTGGTTGCAACCTCTTGGTGGTGGGATGAAACGACGTGTCGTCGGTTTTATTTCCGATTGGCAGCATATTGGGAAAGCTACTAAATTATTGGTACTATGGCACTGCTTTAACTTTCTGATATGCCACCGTTATTGTAAAGCAAATAGAGTAGTTGGTATGACACTCTTTGCTATTAGGTGCATGTTTGAATACATTGTTGTTGTAGAGACTCCTGTTATTATTCGGGAAGTTCTCTTTGGGTGTATTGTAATCAGGGGTTTCGGCTTTATGTCCCCCCCTATGTATTCATCCGTTTCATTAGTAAAGGCTTGAGGGCAGCCGCATAGCCCTTATTTCAAAAAAAAACAAAAAAAACATGTGCTGTACCATTTTGCAAGTAGATTGATTAACTTTGGTCAATTGCAAAGAGAGGAGGATGACACGTGCAGGCTTGCTTACAGTTAGGCTTAATTAAGCTTAATTAAAGTTAGGCTTAATTAAGCAATTAACAAATCCACAATTTCGTCTTCTTGTCGAAAACTCAAATCTTCACCATTTTCGCGTCATTCTATCTCGTTTCCGCAACTCCGTTTATTTACTACAAAATAAATAAAAATAAATTAATTACATATTAATTGACTCGAATATTAGCTTAATTCTAGTGTTTTAAATATGATTACACGTATATAAATGTGTGTAATCAGTTACCTTCCTCATTAGAGCGAGAATATGGACCAAGATGTCCAGAAATGTCCCAAGATTTAGGGTTTCGCTCTTAGTGCCCTCCCTTAGGGGCGCGACTACAATTGGACTCCGAAATATGTTATGTTCCCACGGGCCTTGAATTATAGTTCTTCACAAGGATGTTGTCATACTTTTCAGCAACATTCATAGCTCCAATGAGCTCATGAAACCTTGTGATCAATCCTGCAGTAACATCGATTCGCTAGTTCTTAGCAACATCAAAGCAGAGACGGGGAAGGTAGAGAGAGTCTTCTCAATCAACATCGCATCTGTGATATCTTTTCCATCAAGGATTTAATGCGAAGTGCTTTTGAGTTGTAGTCAAGAACTGACTTGAAATCACAGAAGCGGAGGCTATGCCATCTCACTTCTAGGTCAGGAAGCAGGGAGTCACGGACGTTGCCAAATCTTTCTTCAAGTGAGACCCACAGCCTTCTGAGGTCTTCTTCAATAATATACTCAAACTGGAGCGAATCATCCATATGACGAATCATTAGGATGACGGCTTTCACCTGATTTGCCTCCAAGGTTGCTCTATTTGCTTCCAAAGCTTGAGCTTGCTTAATAGTTAGCAAGACCTGGCTAGGCTCAAGAATCGTATCCAGGATTCCTTCAGCCTTGAGATGCTAGCGGACATCACGAACCCACTTGTGATATCCAGAGCCAGTTGTTCCCAATGGAGCAAAGTCCATATTGTTCAGGTTACTCATCCTGAAAAGAGAACAAGGAAAAAGGATTAGTTTCGGAGCGGAAAAGCTACCACGAAAACAATAGAAATTTCTGAGCGTAATCGCTTCCAAGAAATTAGGAATTTCTGAGCGCGATCGCTTCCAATAAATTCGATTCCAAGAGGTATTGGATTAGATCAAAACTATGACGTAAGTGGTCGATCATAAATTCTCTACAAACTCTAAGTTTGGAGATCCCAACAAGCTCCAAGCTTGGAGATAGCACGAACCCTTACAGTTCGGCTTAATTAGGTATCCCCTATGAAGAAGAAAGAGGGGTAGAAGAAGAGAGATTGCATGTCCCCGAAGAAAGAGAAATTGAAAAAACTCAAAACCGGGAAATTTTAGTAAAAAATACTTCGAAATAGTGGTCGGAAAGTCACCGAAAAAGTCGCCAGAAAATGGCCAGCGGTCGGCGGTGGCGGCTAGGGTTTGAAGGCTACAAAATTAGGGTTTCAGGGTTAGGGCTTCGTGCTGATAATGTGTTTTGGGAAAACTGAAATTGGGAGAGAATTGAGTTGTGCTTTCATTGATAACAGGGGCCTCTTTATATAGAGGATTACAAGCATAGAATCAGAGTTGTACATTGAAAGGTAATTGTACAATGATTGGATATCTACGAATATCTCCCAGAATATCTCTAGCATAAGCCCTATTACAACTTGCACAAGTAACCTAGAGTTTGGGCCAGACACATATTCTGGATTTACTTGAACATACATCAAATTCTATTTACTCTAGTCTAGTTAAATCATTATTGCTCTAGTCTAGTTAAATTTTTATTGTTTTCTTTACCTTCCGCACTTTATCTTTCCTGCAATTTACTCTTCAGTCTCTTTAAATTTCATGCAATTTAATTAATTTGCATTTAGATTCTTGCTCTTTTACTTTCCGCACTTTACTTTCTGCAACCTATATCAAAAAATCAAAAAGAGAAGCAACATCGGTGAAGACGCCGAAAGTCCTTGCAACAAAGGCAAGAGAACCCAACGGCCGAGACGGTTCCTTCCTCGGCCCGCAGTCACTTGAAAGAAATCAGATCACGCACAAATCATATCAAAACCTCTCTCGGCCAATAGGCCGCGAATTGGCACGCCCGCGCAATCCAGAAGGACAATTGTACTTCAAATCCCTCGGTCACTTATTTGGGCCGAGACGATTTTGAGGCAAACACTAATCTTAGCTCCCACCAATATGTCAAAAGAAAATGAAAGAAAATGGTCAAACTTTTTTTTTTGAGAGGGAAACGATAATCAATATATTAAATGCAAACTAAGGAGTACAATGCGACATTGTAAAACATCGAATTGAAAGAAAAAACTAAACAAGATGCATAGACGCATCAATAATGAAATGTAACTAGAACCAGATCAAATGTCGAGAGGCATGTTGCACTGCGAGGCCATTTGAGCAATGTAGATTGTAACCGTAACCAGAACCGGCAACCAAATCGCGGGAGATCCGTCAACCAGGAACTCGAATGCTATCGAGGGTGTCAAAAACTCGAATATTCGCAAACGAGCCCTTAAGAACAAAATCCAAGAGCCTGGGTCCCAGATCCAATAGCAGCAATGGGCCGAGGCCCAAAACCAATACAGAACTTGGGTTCTCTGCCAAAAACATGACCCATCCGGGTCCCATATCTGGATCCGAAAGTGACCCGGATCCAGTATCGGGAACCAGAGATCTCCACCAGCACAGCCTCCCAGTAGCTCCGCCGCCATCGTCGTTGTGCCCCGCATTGAAGAACCCAACCCCCAAATCGTGAGACAAACCAGCATACCCAAGTCTAGCACAGAAAAGAATATAGTCCAAACCCCAAACTGGATTGGACTGCCACCCAATTTGCCGCCACCACTATAATCAAATCGAAGAAGAGCCCAGCATCCATAATCGAATCCCTGATGTAGCACTACAGATGGAGAGGAAACAGTCGCACAACCATGTCTGACCGACACCGCCTCCAATCGCCATTCCAGCAGCCACACCGATCCACCATCACCAGCCTTTGCCCAACCCCCACCACCACAATTCGCAACCTCGATGGAATTCGAGGGGGGAACTCTGTTGATTAAGAGGATGAGAAGAGGAAAAAGAAGGCCGAAGCCTACATGCCTGAATCGTCGACCCAAGCCGGCCGCCTCTCCCATAAGAATGCTCAAATAGTTTTGCGGCTAGGGCAAAACTCTAGCAGAGCAAAACTATTTGCTATATTATTCCATTTTTCATAGAAAATGGTCAAACGTGAATTTGAACAGTGAATTGGCATTGGTAAGAGAAGGGTCAAATTTGACAAATGAAAGAAGATGTATTTTGCCATGTCAGAATTGACGAGGGTTGGAGGAGGCTAATGTGTCAAAAGTAGTTGTTGGACACTCCATGTGGCGAAAGACATTTCCATTAGAGATGCTCGAAGTCATGTTTATATGCACGCTTGTTTTACCTTTTCTCAAAAATACAATATGCAAGCATGTTTGCACCATACAATTTTTTTCTGCTATAATTGAAACAACTTCCACTACAAAATTGATGCTAACAAAATGTGGCGAGGTGATCTCATTTTGGAGATCAAATTGACCCCCAAATTGTACTCTATATTAGTCTCCTTCCAGATCAAAAAATAAAATAAAATAAAATAAAAAAATAAAAAAATTGAAAGAACTTCTGTTGTAAAATTGAAATAGCTTCTGTACACAAATGAAACAGCTTCTGCCACACTATTGAAAGTCTTCTTCCACTACAATTGATTAAGAAAGTCATTGTACATTTTTGGAAGTCTTCAATTTGTATAGTATAAACTCGGATTCTAGTAAAATGTAGTTACAGTGGTTAAGAAAGTCATGGCCTACTGCTAGAGGTAATCGGTGTAAGACATACAGTTGCTTATATGATTACTTGTGAATGGAATAACCGAGATTGCATTAAATTCTTACCCTGTTGTAATCAGGAAATGTATCCTTATTATTTAGGGAACTTGATATACTTGTGAATCAGGTAATATATTGATACAAGATAGAGGAATCAATTACTTGATACAAGATCTATATATAAGGTTTGGAGGTTTGGTCCCTGCATTCTCTACACACGAGCATTAAGGAATCTCGACTGTTATGCGGATTTCTACGTTAAACTTTTACTCAATACTTAGAGAGGAATCAATTCGGAAGATTGTGTGTAATTCATTTCGTTGTGCTGCGTAAAGAACATTCTAGTTGGAATTTTACTAGTACCATTTCCAGTTGTAATTCTCCTTATGGGGTTTAAATTGTTTGGTGGCAGAGACTATTTCACTCTGTTCTAATCTCTACTCTCTGAATTAGGAATATTGGGATCCCACGGGAATCGACTTACTGAGCTTATGTTTGACATCGAAGAACAGATACTTTCCATGCCTCAAAATCAAAAATACTAATGACAGTAATGAAATTTAGTAAAGAATATCAATTGATCCACGCATCAAATGGTGCAAACCCTAAAAAAAATTGGGATTGCACCCTCAACTAGTGGATCATACTCTTAACAAATAATCAAATATGACTCCACAATGTGACAGACTATTTTGAGAATCTATGAGAAAGCATGTCTAACGTCCAGGTCGCCACTTGATGGGTCAAACGAAGCTTCAATCACTGCAGAAGAACAACTTTTGCCAACGCCCACAGGCTTGGCCAGAAGCTTTACTCCTTGCTTCCAATACCTCTTATCTGAATCCACATTTAACAACACCAGAAATGTCAGCAGGACCTTATCAAGTTCCTCTTGTTTTTCTTTTCTTTTCTTTTCTATGAAGTTGAGTCATGGAACGATCAAGTAAACTTCCATTGAATTGCTGAGATAAACAACCTAACCATACCTGGCCCTGTAGACAATACAATGGAGTTCTCTGAATCCATCACCCAATCAATCCATAGTGCAAACCCGTGGCATATCCCTGGCTCAGTAAATTCAACCTGCAGGGAATCAGGGAATGTATTCCATCAAGCAATTAAACTGCTGATCCTTTTACCATTTTGGAAGTTATTAAATAAAAAAGAATATCACCATATAATGAAATCCAGATGTTACTTGAGAGGGACGGGGAATACAAGTTTAGAAGGCAATCGTGCCAACTCTTTACAAATAGATTACAAGACAATTAGTTCTGAAACCCGAAGGTCCTACAATCAAACTTTAGAAAGAGCAATCATAAATCATTCGTTCAATGGTGAGTGCTAAACAACAGAGATAAAATGCTTCATCATGGCTGGGTAAGAAATTACTCACAGTACTGCAGTTTGAAGTAAGTGCCAACTGTGACCAGATTTCAATAAGGATAACCACAAATATCACTAAAATTTTAAGGGGTGATTGTAGTACCTGGGTTTTTCCATGAGATGGCATTATAGGTTTTGAGAAATCAAACTCCATGACCGTAAATGCTTCACTGAGTTTCTGAAATATTTTTGAACATAGTTACCCTATATGAGTACATTTTTCTCATTCCAAAATGGAACTCATATTATCATCCTGAAAAACTCCTCTTTATAAAACACAATTCTACTTAGTGTTGAGAATATATACATCCCACATGGGAAAAATGGGACCTTGCCTATGGGTTTATAAGGGTTTGGGCCACTCCATCCATTGCCAATTGGCAATGGATGGAGTGGCCCAAACCCTTATAAACCCATAGGCAAGGTCCCATTTTTCCCATGTGGGATGTATATATTCTCAACATAGATTGATCACCTTAACATTTCCGCACTGCCAAATAAAATAGGGCAGACAAGGACCCTCTTGCTCCCCAGGTAGTTCACCACATGCCCCTAGGGTAGAATTTACAACAGAATGGTCAAACCCTTCAATCTTACTCAAACTACGACGACTATTCCAAAGATCCTGTACCAAAGATCAGATGCCATAACTTGAGATCTATAGTGAGCAATTACATGTACATGTTTCAAACATGAGATATAAGGGCGTAATGGGTAGGAACAAAACTTACAGGGATAGACAATGCACAAGCCTTCAATATTGCCTTACAAGGCATTATCAATGCATCTTCTGATAGGACAGAATCCAGCATTGTCCGCTCATTCCTTCAACCAAATCAAAAAGAAGAATAGATGGTATTATACATATTGGTTTATAAAAACTCTCCATGAACACTATATATCATCTTATAAGGACAATATTGTAACCAATAAGAAAAAGGACAATATTAACTTAAAACAAGGACAGTGGTAACTCTGCTGAAGTACACACACGCCATCCCATATTTGAGTCTACATATTGTACATATATGTACATACTGTGCATGAAATCTCATGAGCAATTACTGGAAAAAAAAATTACAATAATATACCAGAACCGGAGATTCTGCCATGGAAGCATGCTATCTGTTCCATAGTAGAAAGGTTCTGCAATCAACAGGTCAACCTACAAATAGGACAAAATCCCAAGACTGGTTAGATTCTGATCCTAAGTTTCCAACAGCAAAACACCATACTTTCACCCACTTCTCAGCCTCAAATTTTGAACATACTACAGTAAGGTTTGGCTACAGTAGAACAAATTTCAGATCTTCGATATATTTAACCACCCAATGAAACTCTACCAGCAAAAGGAGGAAACAGAAAATAATCGTTCAATGAATCATTATTGTAACCCATTTCAACTGGAAGCTTAAAGAGCAGATACACGTACAGAGACCAAAAAATCATATTCCTTCAATACTAGGAATTAAACTGGTGGTTAAAATTGAGAAGAAAATACCTTTCTCTGATGTGTATCGTGCACAGTTAACTTAGTTTTCTTCTTTTTAATATATTCTACACGATCCACTGAGAAATTGTTGGCACTGGCGACAGCTTGCAGATATTGCAAACCCTTGTCTTGCAACCCCGGAAAAAATGATATCACATGTGATGTTTTAGAAAGATGGGCAATGAGTAGAGTTAAGAAGACGCTGTCATCTGCAACAATGCATAATGGATCAACTCTTCCCTGTAACTGTGAAGAACACCATTCATGTCAAGAATGTGAAGATTCTTGGTTTTGTATTTTCTTTTGGGGAGGGGTTGGCTGAGAGGGATCTTGATTCTTACCGCATTACTTATTGCATTAAACATGGTATGCCTCCATACACTGTCTCCATAAATTGCAATTCTTTCTGGTGGTAGTATGAGCTTGAAATCCCTGCCAGTTAAGTCATACTGCACACGCTTGTTTCTTGACACGGGGCTCTTGATAGTATATGAGATGCTAATATCTGTATGAACAGCATGCAAACAAACTTCTTCATCCTTGTTTACGGACATACCTTCACCAGGGATAAACCAAACACACTGTTTCCAATGGTCACACCAATCCCCATGACCTATCAACAATAGAAAACCACTTTCTTAATTGCATTCCCACAAAAGAAAACATCAAACACTGGAAATGACTTATCCTTTAACTTGCATATTAATATTCTCAATAGATAAAAATTTCTCAATCAAGGGTTTGTTAAAAAATCTGACATAATTCACAAAGGGTCTGTGAATTATCAGGGGTTGGTGGAGAGATATTCCACAGTGATAGAAACTATATTAATACTGTCATACCACCTTTTCACATTTGTCAGGTGATCATATAAAACAACAACATTGATATCTAATTGAATTCTCCATCAAGTTGTTCAACCTACTTTGAAGATTGAAAAAGCATTAATTATAGCACAGAGTAGAATTACGTTGGTTGTTGCTCACAAAGGAATAGTGTCTACGACTTACTAATGTTGACTGGCAAATTTATCCACCTAGGGGCAGTGGAATAAAAGATTGTCCCTTCTCGATCAAGCTGAAGTATCCACCTGAAATAACACGCGCACACTCAACAAACACATCCCAAAATTGTTAATACTTAAAATGAAAACTTAAATCCAATTACCATGAAATTACAGCATGAACTCGACCATCATTAGTCGCCTTTATAGATAGCTCAGTTTCTCCACGACTCTCTGGCCGTTTCGAAAAATCAAATTCAAAGATCCTGAAGGGTTCCGACAGCTGGAAGAACCAAACTGAGTACAAATTAAACCACTATTCATCCCAAACGTTATTAAAGACTAACACAATGTCATTACCAGTTTCACTTCATTTGCTATAGCCTCGCAATGAAACGCATATTGTTGCTGCTTAACACCCAAAACATCCTCAAACCCGGTTGGAACAAGACGAATCCCATCACACGCTTCTGCCTCATTACCGCGTAAATCATGAAGCTTCCACAAAAATGTGCTCTCAACCAACTGAGCAGCAAGGTTAAAGCATCACAAAATGAGTTCAAAGTACAAAACTTCAATCACATTGCAAAACTCCTTGCATCTCCATATACCTGGCCATAAGTGGTTGCTCTATACGGCACCGTTTCAGGACTCTCCACCAACAACATGTCATGCGCATGTTGCAGAGAAGGTATCAACCCTTCACCCAACAACTCTGAATCCAATATCTCACTAACCTACACATTCAAACACACAAGTCTTTGGAATCAAAACGGCAACGTTTCACATAAAAAGGAGCAAACTTTCTTTACTTACAACAACTTGAGCGCGAGAATTGATATCAACACCCAACTCGAGCTCATCAGAACGCTTGTTGATCAGTTTTATCTGCTTTTCCATGTCGTTCAAGCGCAGAACCTTCTTCATTAGTTTCACCATTGGAAGGTAAGACTCACAGGCAGTCACCATACGACATGTCGTCGACCCCATTGCCCGCGCAGCCATCATCGACAGCAACCCAGTTCCGGCGCTTCACACAGTAAATTCAACAATTACTTTCAAAACTGTAAAAAAGTACAAAAATTTAACTAATTCAAAGCGTACCCAATATCAAGAACACGGCAGGGTTTAGTTACGGTCTTGTCTATGGCTTGGCGGTAAGCTCTGTTCCTCGGAGAGTCGTTGAGCATGTCGAGGTACGAGGTTGTGGCGAGGAGGGCATTTTGGGAAGTGTTGGGAGTTGGGCCTTCTGGTTCGTTTTCGTCGATGACGATCCACTCCGAGTTGCCGGTGAGTGGGTTGACTCGGAGCTGGAACTGGGAGCTCATTGCTCGGGTGAGACGAGGTTTAAGGTGAAGGGTGACTTGTTTTGACAACAATGGTAGTAAGTTCCTATGAAACATAGGACGAGGAACACAGAGGAACGAAAATTTACGGATTCAGTTAGAAAAGTAGAGCATTTTGACTGGGAAGACTGAAAGAGGAACTTAGAAGTAGCAAGTGGAGTTACCAAACCAACCTCTTTTTGAAAGAATACCCTAGAAACTATTTTTAAGTTTTAACCAAGTTTTTACCCTTTATGTTTGAAATAGATTGAAATTTGAGCCTTCAAACCCAAAACAATTTTTTGTAAAACTCACTTTTACAAACTTTGTTGTTCTCCATATTAATGTCAAATAAACCAACACTATATTGTTTGATTTTATATGTCTAATACATCATGTGAGTGATGTATCATTCATTTCAGTACTTAATAAATAATAATCTTTCAAATCACTGTGCTTCGAATTTATTTTACTAGCGGTAACTGATCTGTTTGGACGACTTACATACTGTAGATGTTATTGTTTTCTTAGACATTTTTAATTTTGTAGCTATAACTAAGAATGAACTCTTAAATCTTATTGACAACTGATGGTAGTCTTGGTGGAGGTTTTGAGGGGCGGCATAAGGTAGTTCCGACGGAAGCAGAAGCTGGAGAGCTCCTGGGTTCGGGCTGGGCTGATCTGGATTTGGCCCTGGACTTGTCCCTAGGGCCTACCCAGTTTTGGGCCTGGTTGTGTCAGCCCAGGAGGAGTGCTGCATCTTCTTTTGTTTTCTTTGCTTGTTTTTGTTTTGTTGTTTGTTTTTTGTGTTTTGAATAACTTTGATCCTTTGTGGTCATGTTTGTGGCTGATTACAATACACCGTTGATCGAGTGATGACGCTTTACACCCACAACTATCACGTGTATTCACTACTTAGGAGGCGGAGTTGACTCGAGCACTTGTCAATCCTTCATGGGCTTAGAGTTACTACCCAGTTGGAATGCCGACGTCTTCTTACCAACTTTATTTGGCAGCTTGTTGGATTACGAATCTCCTTGGTCGGTATGATCATTTTCTTGTTTCATGGTGTACCGGAGAATTGGTAGCTCCATTAGGAAGTTATGTTCAGGCCTTTTGGTTTGACTCTTGTTATAAGTGACCCATTAGTGGCTCATGTTTGTATCGTTCATACCGCTTGTAATATCTTCCATATGAATGCACTCATTTGATAAAAAAAAAAATCTCTTAAATCTTATTACTTTTTCAACGTTCAACTTTCAATTTTCAACTTTCAACTATAATGTGTTGAACTTGGATTACTTAAGAGATTTTTCATTGTAATTTATTTTGTTTTTAAAAAAAAATTCATTGTAATTTATTTCCTCAATTTGTACACAAGGTCTAAAACTTACTTTCATAAATTCCCAAATACATGTATAATTTTGCGGAAAACCCCACTATATTAAGAACCCAAATGACAAAAAGGAAGATAAAGTTTATAAAAAGACCCAAGGTAATTTTGTGATATTCTTGTTCCAAACTAATATAATGAAGCAACTTCAGCAGCAACTCTCCACAAAGCATAGGGAGCGTCATCAATGGCGGGAGCCGCGGCAGCTTCACGCTGCATCTTCTGCCAGATCGCCGGAAAATCCTCCTCTACCCCTCTCCTCCACACGGTCAGCTCTCTCTCTCTCTCTCTACATTTTCTTGTCCTTCTACTTTGTTTGGTTGCTGAGAAAGTTGAACTCCCAAATGGGTTTTAGCCCTTGCCATTTTCTCAGCAACCATCTGTGAGTTTGGTTCTTGAATTGATCTTGAGGCCGTAATTGGTCATTGGGTTTTTCCTGCAGGATGAAAAGGTCGTTGCTTTTCAAGACATCAAACCCGCTGCTACAAGGTATTGAATGAATTCCCATTTTGATTCCATTCAACATGATCATTTTGATTGAATGAATAAAGTGAAAATCTTGCAGGCACTACTTGGTTATTCCTGTGGATCACATCCCAACTGTTAATGATCTTCAAAGGAGACCTGAAGACTACTCTTTGGGTAATCTAGATTTTGCTTAAAGATTATATGATACATGATTGAATCAAATGTGGCTTCTTTTTTGTCATCAGCAACTTCTTTCTTTTCACATTCTTATACCCATTATTTATTTTGTTCTGTTTAGCAAGTCACATGTTAGAAGTGGGGAAAACACTATTACAAAGAGATGCACCTCAATGCCATCAATACAGGTACATTATGCTCAATTACATTGATTTCGATAAGCTTTTCTATTGAATTGTTTGCACTAGCTGTGATTTGTTGTAAGTAATGCAATTGTTAGAGTTGTCAAGATACGGAGCTGTCCATATTAGCTACATGTACTTGGAATAAACTGAATTTTCTGCATCCTACAGTGGCATTTTCTTTTTCCAAACCGTGCTGGTTTTTAGGCATCAAACCATCCCTTACGTTTGGTTAACCTTTTTTCATGCGTACTCGGTACTAAAATAAGAGTTGGTGGTGAACACTAAACACTAGAGCCTGCCAAAATGAAAAAAAAAATGAAAGTTGTAAGACAGTTGATTAGTTTTGACGTTTACATCCACCTCTATCCATGCCTTCCTTCTTATAATAAGAGTGAGATAAATTGGTTGGTTGATGAAGCGACTGATTCCTACAATGAAGGACAAATCAAAACACTTAATTGATGTGGTGATTACGAGACTTAAGGATCAAGAAACAACCACTAACAGAAAGAAAATAGTGAAAATTTTGCAGAAACTTCCCGCTTCCAATTTGGTGTCCATGAACCCATTCTACATCACTCATGAAGAAATGAGCTGGTGAAGATTGAGAAGGTTCATAATTTCTGTAATTTTGGGTTGTATGGGCCAATTTGTCACTTTTCTTCGTCTTTGGCAGATGGTCTTTCTGTCAATGTTTTTAAGACTGCTTTTGTGAGGCTTAAAATGATTACAAACAAATTGGCCAAGAAAACAATATGATTAGGAAAAAAAATTGAATAAATGATCTTGAGTGCATGTCTCATAAAGCTAAACACAACTGGAGTCAAAATACTAATTAGTTGGTTTGACTGAAAGTTCCTGCAGATGATGGTTATTAAAGAAAAAAGTGTGATTCTTTGGTGTAATTTTAACTGAGAGTTTATTGTCCTTTCGACAGGTTTGGCTTTCATCAACCTCCATTTAACTCTGTTAACCATCTTCACCTCCATTGTTTTGCACTACCTTATACACCCAGGTTAGTAAATTTGGGTTTCATGGATACTATGCTCTAGTTTTCTTTTACCTCCAAATATTCATTGTTAATTGACATACCTTATCATATTCATAATTGAACAGATGGAAACATATAAAATATTTGTCTGTGGGATCATTTGGATTTATTGAAGCTGAAAAGTTGTTGGAGAAGATTAAGCCTCTGCCTTCACAACTGTGATTTGTGTTATAATTCGTGGTTGAACATGATACATCTGCTTTCCCTAATACGTGCGTAAACTTTGTAACCCAAGAAAAGTATAGACTGTTAAAGGTTTGTGCAGTTGTGCATAATTTATATATTTTGCATGTTCGGATTCTAATACCATATAGAGATTTACCTTCTCCATTGAGGCTTTTCTTTCAGTTTACGAGGTTTCGTGGAATTACTATACGTGGTGTACATTGCTATATTGCTAGTATAGAACACCCACACACACATCTTAACGGGAAATCATGAGGTAACCATACATTGTACATTTAATCCAAAAACATCACCGTCTGTGATTTAGCAGATAACCAACATGTCACAGGTTACCGGCCATGTATATTGGAAGAGTGTTTGTAACTATACCCAACAAAAATCTTTGTAGTTTGCACACCAAGCGGCGAGCGCTAACAAAATTTATCCAATTATTTCAATATTATCCTTTATTTGAAAAAAGAAAAAAAGAAATAGTTTGTTGCACTTCATCGCTGAATTTCATATTATGATAAACAAGAAACCAGATGAAGGTTTCCTGACTTCCTCATTCAAAATTCAGTTTCTACTCCTATTATTCTATATAATGAGAAGATTTGGTTGGGTATCTTCTCTCAGTAATAAGAATATAATCATAGATCATCATATATACATATTCCTCCCTGGTTCTTTGGAATGCATAAGCATCATTAAAACCTCTTGGAAATTAATTTTTGTTTTTATACTGGAAGAGAAAACAGATGGCTGGATGCACACTGCAGCTTCTTTTTTTTCAGTTATTATTAATTGTTTAATGGAAATGGCAAATCTGAAAATTTGACAAATGTTTGTTAGGGCTGAGTGTACTAAGATTTTTATATTGCCATATTGGAATGAGTCAAGACAATATCTATATGACAAACTTCGATGTCACAGTATGTGCATTGCACCTACTTATTGTTAACATGCATGACAATGAAAAACACAAAACTGTTAAAGAAGCACTCTGGGGTATTTTCCTTTTAAAAGAAAGGTAAGGATGAATTGTTACATTTATTGTACGTTTTGTGTTTTTTGGATAGCTCAAACCAAGTATCATTGAGCTCCTCGACTCATTTTTCACTCATCAAGCAAACTAATTTTATATGAGACATTGGAAGAAATTATTAATGTTAGTTACATTATGCTCAATCACATTGATTTCAATAAGCTTTCTATTGAGTTTGCATTAGCTGTGATTTGTTATAAGTTATGCAATTTGTTAGAGTTGTTAAGACATGAAGGCATGGAGCTGTCCATATTGATTACATGTATTTGTACTAAACTGCATTCTCAGCATGCTAAATTGGCATTTTTTTTATATCAAGTAGTTTTCAGGCATCAACCATCCCTTTATGTTTGGTTAACCATTTTTCATGCTTACTCTGTACTCGAGTAAGAGTTGGTGGTGAACACTAAACACTAGATTATTGTCTGCCAAATAAAAATATGGAAGTTGTAAAACAGGATGCTTACATTCACCTCTATCCATGCATCCCTTAACATACTAAGAGTAAGATAAATGGATCGGTTGATGGCTGCTTGTCTTAATTACTGTCGTTGTTATAACTGGATATGATTAAGATGAAGTTGAATTGTTGAGAAACATAATTGAGTTAATGATATTGGTAGGCTCACCGCTCACGTAAACAAGCTCCAACAACTTCACGGTCAACTTCCTGCGGTTGGGACTTTTCGCTTCCTTTGAGTCGGCTTGTCCGTTCTGTAGAGGTTTGTTTTCCCAAGGCGAGCTTTACTTTACGACGAGAGCGGCACGGAAGGGCTTTGGTCAATGGATGGATTTCATAGAAGGCCAGAAAGCCAAGAAAACAGTACAGCAGGCCCAAAAGTTACTCTCTCATACGTATTCAACACAGATTACTACTAGTCTTTTTATAAACTAATGTCATAGATTTTCTTCATGGATGCATCAGGCAATGGATTGTCAATCAATTGTTTCAAATCCTCGATTAAGAATAGCTGATTCACCAGTAAATTTAAGATTATCAATCTATACAGTATACACAGCTCAGTGTGGCATTTTGGTTAGCTTTTGCATCATGCATCTGATCGAATTTGTGGGATATCCCCGGATATGCAGAAAAAAAAGCGCCTTCAGAAATCAGAACCAATGAGCCCATCACCTTCAATTAATCTCTCTCACATGCATCTTGTGTAATTACAAAATTACAATTAAGCTAGCTAAGCTAACTAGCTAATATGAAATGAAAAGGACTAAAAGACTTGCTTATTTCATTCACTGAGAGCAGATCGATCGAACAACATGAACATATTGCAATTCATACTAAATACTTGTTCTATGCAATGTCCAAGTTTGATGATACTGGATTTTACGGTTTAAAACCTTTAGGTAAGGGAGCCAGTAAAGGAATTTGAATTCTGATCTTGAGTGCAGAGGTAAATATTTTCTACCACTTTTTTTTTTTGGCAAGAAAATATTTTCTATCACTTAACAATCTACTGATTTATTATAATAGTTTTGAAGCCCCATTTAGGAATTGAGAATTATATGGACTCCTTCAGAATTCAGAATACTTGATATTCAAACCCAACTGGATTTGGTTCACAGTTCTGTTTTTTGTATATATATGGATTTGGAACACGCACGTACTGACCATCGTATATTCGTATTGATCTTTAAATGATTAATTGTCGTCTAAGTAATGCCTAACCTAAATCAAATTTTCTCTTACTGTCGGACAAATTGGGTGGATATATGGCCCATCATTTTAAATTTTAAAATTTCCAGTCAAATTGAAAAAATCGTTAAAATACTAAATTACAACAAATTAATAGATGAACCACATCTAATACGCTATATTTCCAAAATTATGGCTAATTAATGACTACTCCAGGATTTAAAATAACATATACCATATATGGCTTGACATTTGATAATGATATATGCGTCTCCTGCATCCATGCACGGATCACTACTTGGATGCAATTACTTGATTTTTGATTGTCATCAATCAGGGTGTATAACTATGCATAATAAAGAGTATTTACGTATATGTTGTAACAAAGTCCAGTTTAAAAAGTTAGATTCGCGTGTACAGCTTATATAGTTCAATCTGGCTTCATGTTTATCACTTTATGGTCTTGACATGAACATCACCAGCTTCTCGATAAACTCTTCACAATTTGTGCATTATACACATCTTTAACATGACAGGCCAGGGAACAAATCACAATGATAAATTTTGTTTTTGTTGTTTAAAAGCAAAGTGAAGGATCGATAAATTGTTTCATCGACTCAAAATGATCAACAAACATTTAACTTCTTCACCAAATGTGATATTTTATATGAAATATTGAAAGAAACTAACAAATATTATACAATATTCGTGAAAGAATTATGTCGTCTTCATTGTTCATAACTCATAACTACATTTCTTAGGGTTGTGAGAGTTAAGTAGAAATATGTAAAACCTATTTACTATGGTTAATTACACGACTATGATCATTACTTCATTAGAAGAATTTCTTGGTGGCTTAAAGATGGCATGAACCCTGACTAATTTTAGGGTCATGTCTCTTTACTCATGAAAAACTTTCTTTCCATTTCAACCGATAAGAATTTTGTTTGAAAGAGAAAATATGTAACCAAGTACCGTGGGTTGCTATTGTTTTTTTTTTTTGAGGTTTGGACGTCAGTAGTAACCACACACACACCCTCATGCAGTGTATCCCAACATAGCCGGACTAATCACTGCACCGCAGACGCACGAACCTTTGGTGTTTAATCAACCTAGGTCCCTCAAATATGCTGGCCATGGGGTGGAGCTGGGATTCGAACACTAAACCTGAGGGTTCCAGACTAGACCGCTCGACCAACACACCACACCACGTGGTTGGGTTGCTATTGTTAAGAGTATAAAAGAGTCAAAGTTAAGAAAGTCAAGGTCATCAGCTAAGAAGTATAAATACGGATAATCACTTTTAATATAATCAGTTGCAACCACTGTACAATTACCGAAGAATTTCAATACCAGTTGCCTCTTACCTCTCTCTATGTTTCTTTGTCTTCAACCTCTAGTTAGGTTTTCAATTTTCGCGATTGTTGCTTTACCTTCAAGTTTTCATCATCATGACCTTGATTTTTAGCATTCATGAGTAAGATTATCACAAAAGATAATGTAAGAAGACTTCTCACAATTAGCTAAGCTAAATAGTGACATGAATAAGATGATCATCACAGCACCGACTTGACGAACTTCTCACGATACATGCATTGCTTACACACATATTTTTTTGATAAAATGGAAGCATACTAATAGTATGCCCCGGTTCATAGATCAAGAATAGTACAGAAGACTACTCCAATAATACATTTCTGCTCAGAGTAGTCTATGCCACATAAAAATACCTCGCCTTGCAGGCAATCGATTCTACCTAACCTTAAGACGCCGAGCACGCAATTGTGGTACGCTAAAGCTAAGCACTTCCACAAGACTCATAGAGACATTCTTATTACTAGCATAGACAATCAAAACTAGGATCACCTACTAAGCAACTATAAGTTCCTTCCCCTTAGACGGGTCAGAACCACTGACAACCTCAACTAAAGTGAATTCCGGCAAACCATTCACCATTTTTTCCGCTTTTCTTGGAGACTTACTCTTCTTTGATGGGGACTTTTTCATAGGAGAAACTTGAACAAGCTTGAGTTCCTTAGCTTTGTTTTTGGTACCTTTTGGCCTACCTCTCTTCTTGTAGACCTTCTCAGCCGGCTTGACATTGCACAACCACATGGTCATGGCATCCAGATTAGTTCTTCCAACTGCCAAACTCAATCGCAACTTCTTTGGAGAAGTCCCATCCCCATCCACACGCTTACGACGCATTCCACAACTAGGAGAATGCATGGCATGATTGGATGCATGTTCTGTCGAACTGTCTGCTCCAACTGTCCCCTTGCCTGAGCCATTAGACTTTGGCTCACTACCACCATCAAGCTCCGTCGCATTAGAATTTGTCTGCACCCCAGAGCTCCCCTTTCCACTGCCAACAGAAGGCCTCCGACGAATTTCTTTCCTCACCTTAGATTTAACATTCGGCATAAACCTCTCTAACCCAACCTGGGGGGTATTTTGTGCCCCAACAACCAAATTTGGCCCAGCCGGCTGTATCACACCCACCTGGTTCAAAGCACGCTCCAAATTTCGACGTGTTAAAGGAGTATCAGTTTGCAGCTCTACAAGCAAAGCAGATCCAGAACACGGCAAGCCAACATGGGTGACAAGTCCACAGTCTCTGCACCTGCCATACAAATTCTCGAAGAAGAATTCCAAATCCACCACAATACCATCATCTACGGTGAAGCTACGTCGAAAGATGATAGGCTGCAGCAGGTCCACCTCAACCCGAATCCGGATTCTGCCTGCATCAAACTCTGTGGTATCCTTTTGACCAAATCAACCTATGGCACTGCCTATCCTCCTAAGGCAGCGATCCGTGTGAAAATCCGGCGGTAATCCACGCACCTTGATCCAGAAAGCAAGTTTAGTAAGCGACACATCTTTGATTGCTCCAACTCCATCATATGGTGCCAAAACCACCGGGGCTCTGTCAAAACCCCACGGACCACCCCGGAGAATCCGGTTACGATCAGTTGGGTCCGACAATATATGTGAAGAGAAAACGATCATCATGCTCTTGGACGGTGTATCAACCATTCAGCCGCCATGCTCGCCGGAACATCTCCATAAAGGATCGCTTGTTGAAGGCTCTGGCTATCAGAAGTTTCCCCACAAGGTACGTCTATGATCGACGTAATCCTTCACCATGAGAAGGCCGCAGGTCGACCGGCCGGCGTGCATCCGCCAGTCCCAAGGATGCAGCCAGTCGCACTGCCATCTCGTCGACGTCCTCCATGCAAACAACCTTAAGGTTTTTTGTGAACTAGGGTTTTCCTCTCTCTCGCGTAGATGCGGCTAATTGCTTACACACGTATTGTTAGCATGACAGTAATAAATATATACCATTGGTACTCTTGGTTTAAAAGGAAAGGTTTCTTTTATCATATATCATTGGTATACTGAAAATCAAACGAGAAAAATCTTGCAAAGAAAAATTGTTTGAAATAGTTTACACACATTCTTGGTGAGCTCCAGTGTTGGTAGAGTATTGATTGGAAACTAAAACTAAAGTTAAGAGATGAAAAAAATCCAAGAGGAGAAGCTAAAAGACTATTATTGTTCTTGTATAATTGCATATCTCTGGATGATTACTGGATGGTGATCTCTGATGTACAACTACGGTATCATTTACTATGCTTAACAAATATGTTTTGCTTGCGTAGCTTGGTGATCAACAACCTTAATTCTTGGAATCATTCCAGTTTTGACAAGTAACATATCCGGTAAGTACCAAGAACTTGGACAAAGATTGGTTTAGTATGTTTTTCTGGTTTGGATATGATTTAGCTGGCTTAACAGGTAAAAATTAGTCTCACTTTTGTAAGTTCAATAAAAAAGAAGGGACAATTCTTAAGTTCACCCATAGGGTGAATGAGCATATTCACCCCTATTGTTGATTTACATACTTTTACTTGATATATTTATAAACCAACGGTCTATATCTCAAATTAGCCTTTAAAGATGATCTCTGTAAAAAATCGATCGAATCGAAAATCGTTTAATTATCTAATTGAATCAAACAGAACCATACATTTAACAACACTTACTACTATTATGATGAATCGTTCATGTATTTCATATAAATGAATAACTAAAAGGTCTTCAATTTGGTTGATTTTTTTATAGAGCTAATCCTTGTATTACGTTATACAACATGAATGGTTGGATTAGAAAATTATAAAGTTATTATGCGTTAATCGCAAGAGATGGTGAATATGCTTATTCACCCAAGGGGTGAACTTAAGAATTGTCCAAAAAGAAAACACAAGAACAGTTATAAGATTCAATAAAATAAAGGACAACAACAATTACTCAATCTGCTTACCATCTTATTAAGACATAATCAGCCAACAAATTTCTACAGTATATGTGCCGTGCAATCTTCAGTTAATTAATAATCAATGTAAACAAACTAATTAAGAAGTAAAGCGGTTTACAAATCTTAAAAAATTAAGCATGAATTATCGGTCATTTTCATAAACAAAATTTTTCTATCATAGATGTTCGTCATGGATATATATAAGTTGATAGTGCAATCTTCAGTTCACTCTGTTTGAGCCCAAAAGTATTTTTGGCAAGATCCTTTAGTGGATTTAGCGTAGCGGGCCGATACATGCGGCCCAAAAATAAGTCTAATTGGGTTTGGGTTACAGCTTCACCCATTCCAAGATCCATAAGGAAAACGAGCCCTTATTGGAGTCAAGTAGCAGAGATTGAATAGGAAATTTCAATTAATAATCCTTCTATGGCAAGTGTTCATACCTACATTAGCAAGCTAGTTCTCTACATCACCAAGTATAAGTAACACCCATTTTGGGACACCCACAAGCCATGGTGAGGCCCAACCGAGACATGCATCGTGAAGCCCTATGTTCAAGCTACGCTACGGTATCCGGAAGTCGCAAATCCGTCGCCGGGAAGCCACCTTTCCGGCCTCGTCAACATGCCCTCACAAATAGGCTTTCTAGACTAGAGAGATGGTGGTTGCTTGTCCCACATCGAAAATCATGTAAAGGAGATGGCTTCCTTCACCTATAAAAGGAATGCCTCCTCCCACTTAAACAACACTCCATTACATCTCTTGTAATCTTGTTAGGCCGCAAGGCTCGACCCACTAGTACACATTCAAGTGGACGTAGTCTCCCGCTGAGGCGGGAGGTGAACCACTATACATCTCGTGTCAATCTCTCTCTCTCTCTCTCTCTCTCTACTTATCGTTAATTAGATCCCCACGGATCCAAGCATTAACATTGGCGCCGTCTGTGGGAAGCCAACACAAAGGCTTCGTCACGTACCTTGAACTTTTGGTCCGCTAGCATGACCGGCGGAGACATTTTCCGCTAGCGGGTCCGGCGGTGACATTTTCCGCTAGCGGGTCCGGCGGTGACATCTTCCGCTAGCGTGTCTGGCGGTGACATCTTCCGCTAGCGAGTCCGCGGCGACATATTCCGCTAGAGTGTCCGGCGGCGATATTTTCCGCTAGCGAGTCCCGTGGCGACATTTTCCGCTAGCGAGTCCAGCGGCGACATCTTCCGCCAGCGTGTCCAGCGGCGACATATTCCGCTAAGCCAGTCCAGCGGCGACATTTTCCTCTAGCAGGACAGCGGCGACATTTTCCGCTAAGCGAGTCCGACGGCGACATCTTCCGCCAACATGTCCCGTGGCGATGTTTTCCGCTAAGCGAGTCCGGCGGCGACATCTTCCGCCAGCATGTCCAGCGGCGACATTTTCCGCTAGCGAGTCCGCGGCGACATATTCCTCCAGCGAGGCTAGCATGTCCGGCGGTGACATCTGCCGCTAAGCAAGTCCGGCGGCGACATCTTCCGCCAGAGTGTCAGCGGCGACATTCCTCCGGCGAGGCAAGCGAGTCCAGCGGCGACATTTTCCGCTAAGCAAGTCCGGCGGCGACATCTTACGCCAGCATGTCCAGCGGCGACATTTTCCGCTAGCGGGTCCAGCGACGACATCTTCCGCTAGCGAGTCCGCGGCGACATATTCCTCCAGCATGTCCGGCGTTAACATCTTCCGCTAAGCAGGTCCGGTGGCGACATCTTCCGCCAGCGTGTCCGCGGCGGCATATTCCTCCAGCGAGGCAAGCGAGTCCAGCGGCGACATTTTCCGCTAAGCGAGTCCGGCGGCGACATCTTCCGCCAGCATGTCCAGCGGCGACATTTTCCGCTAGCAGGATGGCGGCGACATTTTCCGCTAGCGAGTCCGCGGCGACATATTCCTCCAGTGAGGCTAGCATGTCCGGCGGTGACATCTTCCGCCAGCGTGTCCGCGACGACATTTTCCGCTAGCAGGTCCAGCGGCCACATTTTCCGATAGCAAGTCCGGCGGCGACATATTCCTCGGCTAGCGAGGCTAGGACAACTCCAACATAATTTGGGCACTTAATCAATTCCAACTCCAACTCGCTCCAAATTGGCATAAGATAAGTAACTTCATCTTATCTCTTACGCTCTTGCATAAGATAAGTAACTTCATCTTATCTCTTACGCTCTTGCAATTTGAGCTATACATGTCTCTATAACCCTTAAGCATGCCTACAACATGTTATTAGCAACTTTTCTACAAGTACATGCTACACACATACATGCTTAAATTCACTTTCATGTGACATTCATCTAGAACCTTGTGACACTTATAGCTCAATTAAACATGCTCGGATAGACGCTTGCGAAACGGTTACGACTCGCTTGGGTATCAAAGCATGGCCGCGACTCGCTTGGGCAACGCCCCGCACGCTCATACAGCGCCTACACCCAACTTGCTCGAACACCTAACTCGCTCCATTTATCCAACATGCTTTAGTTACGCTCTCGGCTCACAATGCTTCATACATATGGTCTAGCCTCCGGGCACCACACTTTTTCACGTTTTCTTACATATGGTCTAGCCTCCGGGCTCCACGAGTCTATGGTCTACGACCTACCGCCATGCGGCAGGGCGACGCCCCATTATCTCATGTACTTCATACATTAGTGCACCTCCGATGTAACTACATATACGAATTTTTGTCTTTTGTGATACAGGATAGCGAGTCCCTTCTTGCTTGCGGAGCTCGGGGACTTGTAGGGGCCGTGCGCCTCTCGGATATTACTTATGCTTGATGACTTCATGATTTGAACTCCCCAACCAAGAAGCTACTCTTACTCGGGGACTTCGGGGACTTGTTCATACCTACATTAGCAAGCTAGTTCTCTACATCACCAAGCATAAGTAACACCCATTTTGGGACACCCACAAGCCATGGTGAGGCCCAACCGAGACATGCATCGTGAAGCCCTATGTTCAAGCTACGCTACGGTATCCGGAAGTCGCAAATCCGTCGCCGGGAAGCCACCTTTCCGGCCTCGTCAACATGCCCTCACAAATAGGCTTTCTAGACTAGAGATGGTGGTTGCTTGTCCCACATCGAAAATCATGTAAAGGAGATGGCTTCCTTCACCTATAAAAGGAATGCCTCCTCCCACTTAAACAACACTCCATTACATCTCTTGTAATCTTGTTAGGCCGCAAGGCTCGACACACTAGTACACATTCAAGTGGACGTAGTCTCCCGCTAAGGCGGGAGGTGAACCACTATACATCTCGTGTCAATCTCTCTCTCTCTCTCTCTCTCTCTCTCTCTCTCTCTCTCTCTCTCTCTCTCTCTCTCTCTCTCTCTCTCTCTCTCTCTCTCTCTCTCTCTTTACTTATCATTAATTAGATCCCCACGGATCCAAGCATTAACAGCAAGGAATGGTCGAAACCCTAGGTATAAATACCAGGTTTCAAGGACGAATTAAAAACCTCTCTTAAATCAATTAATCTCTACGATTATCAAGCCTCCCCGGAGCAAACCTTCAACCTAGTTGAAAACCCGGCGACCATACTTCCAGTCCTAGTCTCGCCAGGAGCCGACTGCCAGTATTACTGCCACCGATACTACCAGCGAAGCAAGGGTAACGCCCTCGCAACCCAGCGAAGCTAAAGATACGCTTTAGCAAACCCTGTGCTTTCTCCATACTTCCCAGTGATTGCTCTGCTCAACCTACAACGTTGAGTATCGATTCGGTGACGCGAAGATTTCACAACCAAAGCCCTTATCCGTAAGGCAAGAAGTCCTTTTTCGGAAGGCATAGAGAAGAACTTTGTGACGAGGTTGTTGCTCTCCTCGTCCACATTGTTTGATTCAGAAGTCAGGTCAAGGGACTCCCCGACGAATGCACCCCACGGTGCTGGCACGCCTGCGCACACGCTCAAAAGAGACAGTTTGTACGCCAACTGGTTTTGGAGCCAAACACACTCAATTCAATGAATGTAAACAAACTAATTAAGAAGTAAATTGGTTTACAAATCTTAAAAAATTAAGCATGAATTATTGGTCATTTTCATAAACAAAAATTTTCCGTCATAGATGTTCGTCGTGGATATATATATATATATATATATATATATATATACACACACACACACACATGCCTTCTTTGCTCAGGATATCCTTAACTTAGCTTACGGTACAAATTTTCATATTTTGACAACTTTTCGATCACATATTCACATTTTAACCGTTCAGTTTTTAGGTCCTAATATATAGATCATATTTGCAAATTTTCAGCCAAATTGATGATCGTTAAGGCATCCAAAACTGCAATTTACACGAACGGTTCATTCGTGTAAATTGCAGTTTTGGATGCCTTAATGATCATCAATTTGGCTGAAAATTTACAGATATGATCTATATATTAGGACCTAAAAACTGAACAGTTAAGATGTGAATATGTGATCGAAAAGTTGTCAAAATATGGAAATCCGTACTGTAAGCTAAGTTAAGGACCTCCTTAACATAGAAGGATATATATATATATGCAATGCCTTACCCAAAAAGAAAAAAATCAATTGCTTCAATTCATTAAAACTAGCAGATTCACCTTCATAATTTCTAATCCATGTAAGGATCTATATATTGGGCAAGAAGCATGGATCAGGTCATCTAAAACCAAACAAATTAATACAAAATTTAAATCAAGTGCAAAACGTACATGAGTACTTACTCGATCACTTGTAATTAATTGGGATTCAGAAGATGGCCAAAGTGGCTCCTTATGCTTTTATAGATTTTACTGTTGGGAATTGTTATTTATGAGCAACAGAAAAGGCTAATGTATACAGCTAGCTCAGTGTGGCATTTGGCTTTTGCGTCATACATGTGATGGAGTTAATTTGTAGGATATCCCCGGCCTATAGCATATATAGCCTATATATGCAGTAAGGGCCTTCAGAAATCGCAACCCATGACTTTCAATTGATCTGTACTCACATGAGTCCTGTGTAATTACAAATATAAGCTGCCTAGCTGATCTGAAATTATAAGGACAAAATTGTTTGCTTCTTTTACTCACTAAGAGCAACTCCAACAGATTTCTTATATTTTGATTTTTCTCTATTTTAAGAAAAAATAAGCCTCTTTTGCTCTAACAGATTCCCTATAACTATCTCTATTTTAGGGAAAGTGAGGAAAGAGAAAACCAAATTCTCTATATTTACAGGAAACTCTAAAATTTTAAGGAAGAATATGGAGATTTTAGAGATTGTTGTAAAATAAGAAATCTGTTGGAGTTGGAAAAGAAAAATAGGCTAAACCTTTGACTTTTGTTTCCCTGTAATTTCTGTAATACAGAAATTATAGGGAAGCTGTTGGAGTTGCTCTAAGAGCAGAACAACATGAACATATTGCAATTCTTACGAACTTTTACTCGTCTTAATCATGTCCAATTTTGATGATACTGGATTTTACGGTTCTACTAATTAGTCCAAACGTTCAGTGGAGATAAATATCTTCTACCACTTAACAAATTAACAATATCTTCTATATATACGGGGAAAATCCCACAACGCGCAGGGTTGATTATGATAATTAATATGTTGAAGGCATGCTCTCTCATAGTTTCAACTCTATGCGACTATGCCTTTTAGTATTTAAGAAAGATGGACTCCCAGGTTTCAGAATACTCGTTGAAACCCAGCTAGATTTGGTCCTTGTTGGTGCAGAAAAATTCCGTAGAGGAGTTTGACTCACCAATGAATGCGGACTGGAGCGGGAGCTGACCGGGAACAATCGAGAAGCTTCCCTCGAGCGTTGACTGGAGTTTGACCGTCGGCTCGAGGAGAAGGGGGGGTACCTGCAGAAAACTCTCCGATGCCTAAGTCAGTATGTTTCTTAGTAATGGAGCAGAGAGAATTGGAATTTGATGCATTACCTTGACGTCGAGCAGCCTATTTATAGGTGTACCTCAGCGTGGACTGCAAGTAAACTTGCACAGCAAGCCGTAGTGACTTGAGCGGCACGCCACCATTAAGGCCGTATTTACTCTTGCAATAACCGTCACTTATTGGCGGCCATGATTGCCATACTGAATGTCACATTTATCGTTGCATTTACAGCTACATTAACCGTTGCATTTACTGTTGTCATTACTTCTCTTTAATTGCCTTGATTGCAGGGTCAAATTTATTGACCACCCCCACAATGCCCCTAAATTTTCTCCTTGGGAATTCATCCCAAGAGAAAATTTCCAAAGCTCAAATTTCTCTATGGGCTCCACATCTTTATACTTCTCTTTGGGCATTCTTCTTTGAATTTCATCTAGGCCTTCCTCGTGTTGAAGATGTAGAGGCCCGTATAAGAAGATCCTCGTTCCTTGTTTAGAGTCAGCATCTCATCTCGTCGACGACGCCGACGCCGACGTGCACAAATTAAGACTCAAATCTGCCTTTGTCTTGCAGCCATTCTAGTGTAAAGTCTCCGCGTCGCGGACTTGTCTGCTTGTGGAGTCTCCGGTGCCTCGCCCTCAGCGTCGAAGCCTAGTTTCTAGTCTCGCCTGTGTTCGGTGCCCCCACTGAGCTACCTCGTTCCTAAGTCGTGCCCCCAGCGCAGTTCAAACCAGACTCCGAGCCTAAGGTACTCTGCTGTGAAACTCTTCCTCTTTTCCCTTCTTATCCCTTCTTAGTCACCTAACATTCGGTGACGTCTCCTTCACAATGACCACGACGTCGGCGTAGGCGTCGATGACGTCTTCTTTAATGTCTGCAGTGTCAACCTCGACGGTGGTGACTTTTTCTCAATAACCTCGGCACCAGCCTCTACGTCGGTGACGTCCTTCTCAATAACTACGATGCCAGCCTCGACGTCGATGATCTCGCACTCAATAACCTCAGCGCTAACCTCCACGTCGGTGTCAACCTCGACGTCGGCGCCAACCTTAACGTCGGCGCCAACCTCGACGTCGATAACTTGTTTTGCAACAACCTCAGTATCGACCTCGACGTTGGAGTCTCGTCGTGGGCCCTTGGCGTCAACCTCGACGTCGGCATAGGCATTTTTCTCAATAACTTTTCACCTTGGCGTCGACGTCAAGCATTTTTCTCAATAACTTCACCTTAGCGCTGACCTCGACGAGGGTGCCCCGAAATCGGCGTCTATTTCGACGAGGGTGCCTCGAAATCGGCGTCTATTTCGACGAGGGTGCCTCGAAATCAAAGTCTATTTCGACGAGGGTGCCTCGAAATCAAAGTCTATTTCGACGAGGGTGCCTCGAAATCGGCGTCTATTTCGACGAGGGTGCCACGTCGTTGGCGTAGGCATCCATTTCGACAAGGGTGCCACATCGTCGGCAATCGGATTTCGACGAGGGTGCCTCGACGAGGGTGCCACGTCGTCGGCGTAGGCATCCATTTCGACAAGGGTGCCACATCGTCGGCAATCGGATTTCGACGAGGGTGCCACGTCGTCGGCGTAGGAATCCATTTCGACAAGGGTGCCACGCCGTCGGCTCTCCTATGTGCCTCCTTGTATTCCATTCCCTTAGTTGCCCCTTGTTTTTCTTGTCTGTGCTCGCAGACGCTCAGAAAGAAAAACAAAACGAGAGTAAAATATTCGAGGCATGGAGCTGTGCAAAACAATAGAAGAAGGGAAACCAAACAGTGATGGCGAGTCTATCCGCCACGCAATGGTTACACACCCTATATCCTGCATGATTAAAATTCGTCACGCCATCCCACCCCCGCCCTCGGCGAGGGGCGAGGCACGCCATCCCACCCCCGCCTGTAGCGAGGGTGTGGTCCATCATCCCACCCCCCGCCCTCGGCGAGGGGTGAGCCACGCCATCCCACCCCCGCCTGCAGCGAGGGTGTGGTCCATCATCCCACCCCCGCCCTCGGCGAGGGGCGAGGCACGCTATCCCACCCCCGCCTGTAGCGAGGGTGTGGTCCATCATCCCACCCCCGCCCTCGGCGAGGGGCGAGGCACGCCATCCCACCCCCGCCTGCAGCGAGGGTGTGGTCCATCATCCCACCCCCGCCCACGACGAGGGGTGAGGCATGCCATCCTACTCGAAGCATTAAGGTAACTGTCCTACTCGAGGAACAAGTGTCGAACCATTAAGGCAACTGTCCTGCTCGAGGAACCAGCTCCTGCGAATCAAATCAACTATCCTACTCGAGGAACCAGTTCCGAACCTTTTAGGCAACTTTCCTGCTCGAGGAACCAGCTCCTACGAATCAAATCAACTATCCTACTCGAGGAACCAGTTCCGAACCATTTAGGCAACTGTCCTGCTCGAGGAACCAGCTCCTACGAATCAAAACAACTGACCTACTCGAGGAACCAGTTTTTACAAATTGAATGCAACTGTCCTACTCGAGGAACCAGTCATACATATTAATAGGATTGTCCTACTCGAGGAACCAGTCCCAGTGATATTATTCACGCGAGAAATACAAAATACATAATTTCAATAGTCTCTCGAATGAGATATCAACACTAATAAAAAATCACTTAAACTCTTTTATTTTTCTTACCTGAGTTTTACGAGTTGTGCCATCTGTTGATCAAAACGAAGTCACCATATTATCGTACCTTCTCCATTACTTGAGATGAATTTCGGCGCGTGGACTTTTCCATCAACCCTCTGATTGCCTTAATTTATATCATTTTATACTGAAGGAGTTTACCAGCCTTCATTGCTGTAACGATTGCTGTTCGCACTCCCTGACACTTATATATTCGGTGCCCCCTTGTCTCGTGGAGCGGGCAATATCGACTTCTTTCAACCTCGTCATTAGCCTCCAGTTGGGGGGGCGGCTTTTCAAATATTCCTTCATGACCGTGTCTTTTGTATATGGTCACGAGGTGAATCGTAAACCATTCTTCAAGGGGATAATCTTGAGGCTTCCCTCCTTTATCACTCTGAATGTCATTCTTTGTGTTATTCCATTCAACTTCTCTCGAGGTGACAACGACAGTGAGTTGGGCTTCGCGTGCTTCTTTGGCTTTTTCAATTCTGATCTCCCCCTGAACCCTTGTAATGATGTCGTCCATGTCCCTTGGCGGATCAGGCAGCAAACTTTCGCATAATGGCGTCCCCAAAAGCAATCCTTCTCGGAAGGCCATCGCGGCGAATTGGGGATCACAATTAACATGGCACATTTCAGCTGTAAACCTTTCAAAAAATTTCCCTACCTTTTCTCCCGGCTTCTGCTTGGTACTGAACAGAGTCGCCATATCCTTCTTTTGCTTGCGATTGCAGAAGTATTGTGAAATGAAAGCGCGGCTCAATGTGTCGAAATCCGATATGGAATGCGGCTTGAGATCCTGAAACCATGTCGACGCTGGCCCCGTGAGACTGGAAGGGAAAATCTTGCACATTAATTTCTCGTCGGTTGTCTCGATGGACATTTGTTGTTTGTACCCCTTGATATGGTCCACCAGGTCGGTCGTTCCGTCGTATTTGTGGAATACCGGCGTGGTAAACCGGCGGGGTTTTGCCGCATTTAGAATGTTGTCGGTAAACGGAGACTTACCGACGTCCCTTGCGATTTCCGCCGCTAGCTCTCGTGGGCCGGCACGCTTGCATGCATCAATCATTTTTTCCATCTTCTCACGCCACGATTCGTTGCGCGCCCTTTTGGATTGTCCTAATCCGGCTCCGCCATTTTGCCCCCCATTAGACGTGCCCCCCACCCCTCGACGAGGGGTCCACCAGAGATTCCCCCGATAACGCCGCTGGCGCCTGCGTTCGCTGCTACGTTGTTGGTTTGGTGGAGATCGCCGATGGCGTCGTTGTCTGACGAATCACTGTCAAGTTGTAGGAACCTTTCAAATTTTCGTCGACGACGGGCCTCGCGGTCCCGCTTTTCCTTCCGAAATTGCTCGAGTTCCTGCCTCAGCCTCTGCGTCTCGTCAGCTGGAGGCAAGTTCAGGTCACCAATGGGGCTCGGGATGGACTCATTCGGCGGCTGGTAGGGAGGAATTTCATCACTACCAGTCCTCAGTGACAGAAATGGAATCCCGTCGGGGGCAGCTCCCGCCATCACTTTTTAGGGAAAAGTGTTTCCCACAGACGGCGCCACTGGTTGGAGGTGAAAAGTGTTTCCCGTAGAGGAGTTTGACTCACCAATGAATGTGGACTGGAGCGGGAGCTGACTGGGAACAATCGAGAAGCTTCCCTCGAGCGTTGACTGGAGTTTGACCGTCGGCTCGAGGAGAAGGAGGGGTGCCTGCAGAAAACTCTCCGATGCCTAAGTCAGTATGTTTCTTAGTAATGGAGCAGAGAGAATTGGAATTTGATGCATTACCTTGACGTCGAGCAGCCTATTTATAGGTGTACCTCGGCGTGGGCTGCAAGTAAACTTGCACAGCAAGCCGTAGTGACTTGAGCGGCACGCCACCATTAAGGCCGTATTTACTCCTGCAATAACCGTCACTTATTGGCGGCCATGATTGCCATACTGAATGTCACATTTATCGTTGCATTTACAGCTACATTAACCGTTGCATTTACTGTTGTCATTACTTCTCTTTAATTGCCTTGATTGCAGGGTCAAATTTATTGACCACCCCCACAGTCCACATCTCTATAATATATATACGTGAACTACAACATTGTTTAATTAACAAGACTAATTAATCAGCAAAAAATGTGGTCAGTGTCAATGACATGTCCTGCACGTACTGACCATCATTACTGATCTTTGAATGATTAATTGTCGTCAAAGTATGCCCAACATATATATATATATATATATATATATATATATATATATATATATGGGGAAGTCTAACGTGCGTTGATATTTGTTATACATCAATTTTTCAATAAATATATATTAAATTAAATTAATTAGTTGGTGAAATCTGTTGTACAGGTCAACAGGTTATCTACTTATAATTTGACATGTGTACTAAAAAAAAAAAATTACCATACTAAGTAATCATTTATTGTTTTATATGTAAATCGTTCAAAAACTTATAATGAAGATCGTAAATGTAGTAATTATTTTGATTACAACTATAATTATCACTAAATACGTCTAATGTGGTTGTTTGTTGTAAAATGTCTCATCAGATTCTTCTCGAGGCAACTACACGAGACTAATTAACTAGCTATAATCCGAATAGGGCATACCAACCCACTAACTAATCATATACTCATTCATCAGATTCTTCACTTACATATTTAAAACAAGTTAGAGACCTCCAATATGCTTTGTTAAAGGTTGTCTGCACAGATTTGTATATCTATTCAAACGGCGCCATAAAATGTCATAGTTAATTAGCATAAACCATATCATTGGAAGCATGTTAGTTTTGGACGACAATTTATGATGTTTTTCTTTTTCTTTCTGCATATTTATATTGTCACTGTCTGGTGTGCATGCATTAGGTGTAGCTATAGCTAGCTAGCTGGCTTACAGCAAGAAGCTTTGAAATCATGAAAATGACCCCAGTAGGAGGAGAAGCTAAGCAAGATAGGACTCCCATGACCATTGATTGTGCTGGCTCTTTTCTGGAATTAGGTATACGAAATGCATGGTATCCATGATTTGAAAACCAAAACGGTATCTACTCAAAAAATCCAATAGCATATGGGGTAGGGCTGAATCGGCTGATAGCAATGGAGAAGACGTCTCTTTCACATGCATGCATGTATTGCTGTAAATATATATACACGCACGTACATAATATGGTAATGGTACAAGCATGCGTCTCCATCATGCATGCTTGTTAGTTGTTACGTGTGTATGAACAACTCCTCCTTTTGTGTACGTACTCCTTTCGTAATCGCCAGGGGTGAGAAAAAACCAAGGGAATCAGTTAGCTGCAACTATCTGTTTTGGTTTCAAAAAGCTTTTGGTTTTGGTTTCTGGCCAAAATCCCGAGTTTGATTGGTGGCCATGCATGGGCATTTGGGCGGTGCTGGTTCACGGGAATGAAGCTAAAAAAGCTAGTGGGAAGTGGGAGACGCTGAGCAACCTAGCTATTTCTGGTACTACTGCCAAAAGGCACAAGGCTTTTCAAGCCACCTAATCATATGCCACGGCCGGCCACACGTCTTCATTTCTGTTTTGTTCCATCTTTTGCATAAAGTATTTGTCTGTAAACTAGGCTAATTTGCTGATTTTTGATGACCGATGCTGAGTTTTCAAATATATTCACCGAACGCGCGATATGATCATATCCAATCTCGTACATATAGCCTATCAGGCTGTGGCACATGTTTGAACAAATCAGTTAAATTGATATACTGATACATTACTGCAGGTAGTTATGTAGTATGTCAAACTTTATAAATTTGAATTGATTTTCTTATATTTAAGATAATTTGAGACACTAGTTGTAACATTGAAAATTTTATCATGTCATAGAAGAGCTCTTTTTGTAACGGCATCAGACATAGAATAAAAATCATATACAAACTTCACTTAATCTGTTCAATAATCAATCATACAAGTTGCGTGCTTAACAGAAAAATGTCATGAACAATGGTGGAGCTAAGATATAACTCTTTGCCTCTTTGGTTTTCTCAAATTCTCCAAAACCTCTTACATTTTTACCAATTTAAGATAGACACATGGGCGTAGGGAAGGTACGTCTTTGGGTGATTTGACCGGTTTCACATCAAATTCCCTAGTTCTTCCTTGGAGTTTTGAGATTCACAAACCCTGAAACCAAAGGCATTTGCGACATCATCTTCATAACTCAGAGTTACTTGCGTCCAAGAGCATAATGGCTTCCATCTCCGTCCACCATTGTTTTTGGTTTCTTCTCTATTGTAAACTTTTTATTATGAATTACTTTGTGATTTCAAAAACCATGTCGAACTAACTCTTTTGTAGCTCCGGTTATATGAAAGTCAGGCTAATGTTTTCTTAAGTTGATTTACTATTTTCCGTGAATGATTGATTGATACCTTTTATTTGTGTATGTTTTATGGTTGCAAACGTAAAGTATATGCATGTAACTGAAGCTAGGATTAAGATAACAACTAACCTAATCGTTTTGTGATCTTAATTTGTGAGTAGCAACTACGTACCATAGGACAATAGTAAAATCAATCAACTTAGGCTAAGAATAGATGGCGTTTCCATACTAGTATTGGTCTAATTAATGGTCAAACTTTCTGTTGTGCGTAATGATCTTGACGTGTTTGAACAACTTTGCGTTTCTTGTATGTTTCTTAATTGCATGTTTAGAATGGTTTTTACTCAGTGCGTTTCACTTAGGGTATTAACAATTTAACAAAAGTAATAAGGTTTAATTGTGCGTTCATGAGTTCTTGACCATTGTCATTCACCATTTAGTAAAGAACTTGAGAAGTTTAACTGATTTACATGTAACCAGTGGTAGAGAAGCATGTCCCTAGCTGCCTTCATCTTATTGATTTAAAACCCCAATTTCTCCAAAGTTTTCTAGCTATTTTATTTAGTTTTCAAAAATCTTCAAAAATCCCAATTTCATTATTTGCATTTTTGTTCTCTCTTACTTTTGTTTTGTGTGTCTGCGCTAGTTTACGACCCTTCTAATCTTTGGCATGCATTAAACGATCATTGCTTACTCTATATACACTACGGTCTGAGAATCTATTACAGGGTTAAGTTAAGTGCTATTTTGAGCATGTCACCAATCTTGACAAGTCCCAGCCCGAATTTCACTCTAAAATTTGAGGTGGCCCTATGAGGCCCACCTTAGGAATAACTCTACAGAAAATTCAGCAAAATCACCCCTAAAAATAGACTACCCATAACCTATAGAAACACATTCACACTTCCAAAGAATCATCCTTATTCTTCTGGAGCCACCCTGCTCCCCAAATCACAACAACTCCACAATAAACAACTGAAATCCGACAATACAACATAATCCAAATACACAAGTATAACCCCCAAACTTTATAACATTTGTCCCACAGGTTATCAGAGCAATCCAAAAGAGAAAAGAAATCAAGATACAAGTAGGTTCAATAAATAACCTACAATAAGGAATACAACAGCAACATATGTGTGCTATGCCTTGAATCCTATTATGCCGATCCAGCTACTTTGCAAACTGGGCATTTGAAACAGAATGGCCTAGGGAAAAGTAGATAAAAACGTTAGCGTTAGAGGACAAAAATAAGTAATTGAAAAGAACATGGATTTTATATTTTCCCACGTTTATTCCTTAAAAAAAAAAAAAAAAAAACCAATGCATGCAACATTTATAAAACACATTTCTTTAAGCTCTAAAACTTGTGAAAATATACCAGCCCCGCTGGTTAAGAGACATCAGACTAGCCCCGCTAGAGTATGGGGAAGGAGTTATCACCATACAAGTAAGGGAGCCTCCCAGGTTCTGCTCAACTCAGCCGCAAACACATAGTAAGCAGAGATGAGTACTAATAGGCTAGCTAGTGATAAAATATAACGACCCAGGTATGGTGGGTTAAAAACCATACGAAAACCGAAAACTAATAAGACTTTCCCAAAATTTCGCAAATGAAAACACGAGTACGTACAGTTCCCAACCATACTCAGTAAATCTCATGATAATTCAAATAAATCAACGACGTGTCCCACACGCCAAAAGAATATTCTCAAATCCAACAACAAATAAGTGAGAATTAATAGATGAGTATAATTCCCTCGAAAATCCCATTTCGAAAACCTTTCATAAATCTCAAAATCGACGAATGAAAATATAATATGCAATTCCGGAAATCACCTCGGAAAATAATTCGTCGAAAATCAACATAAATCATAAATCAAAATCCAAGCATAACAAACTCATATCCGAAATCAATTTATAATCCGAGATCAAGATATATGCTCGATAATTAAAACGATAAATGAATAAATCAATAATTCGGAAAAATATTTGCATGCATCATTTAAATCAAAGGTCCACTCATAGTATAAAACTAAAGTGACCAAGTGTATGGATCCTCGTTGAGCGATGGGTCGGTACCTCGCCCTGTACAAAATTATATTCTGTAAACGACAATTCGACAAATAAATATGATTCTAAAACGAAACCCGAAAACCCCTCGTAAACCAATATCTCTATTTCTTTCTGGATTCAACCTAAACTTCACCATTAATATCAATCCGTCGATCGATTACAGTATTCCATAGTGGAAATAAGGGAACCCGAAGGTCGGATTCCCATAAATCGACATCCGAAACTCCAAACTTCGGAAATTCACAATCGATAACAAACTTCTCCAATTTCCACCAAAATTACATTTACAGATTCTACAACTCACAAGTAATTTATCTAGCCAAAATCCTGCCCTACACGCCTCCACGCGCCGCTGGCCAACTTCACCTCCGATCACCAAATTTCAGAAACACCATCCTCTCAACAAGCCCAACACTTTTCTCAACTACCACCAAGTTAGAAAGTTCCTATAATTGCCAGAAATCAATGCAAACAGTAAATACCCGATTTGCTACAGTGAAGAAAATTCAAATCTTCGATTCTTCCTCCACGCTTTGAATCGCTTCAAGAGGTTTGGGGATCTTCAAGTGCGTCTCAAGGCGCTTCTATGAACACTGGTTTCGTCGCCGGAGGTGGCCGGATATGGGAGAAATCGACGTTGACCCAAACTGCTACAGTAAACTTCTCGGCCTTGGTTCACTGTTTTCCAACCAAAACTCCATGAGCTACCACAGCAGGCGTGTCCAGGAGGAGGAGTCGCGTCTAACAAGCCCGGTGGCACGCCGTCAGGTGGCCGGAGGGCAGAGATACGGCGAAGAAACGGAGAGTGCAAAGGAGAGAGAGAGAGAGAGCGCGGCGGAGGGAAGGGAGAGAGAGAGAGAGAGAGAGAGAGAGAAAATAAAGAGTTATCGAGGGGGGTAGATTTCCGGATTTAGAAACCTACCACAGTGATTTTCCTTTTTATACAAAATTACCCAAAATAGTAACTTTCATTTTTCACTAATAACTTTCGCATACGAACTCCGATTTGAACGTACCATGTGTCCACAGACTCAGTTTAACATCCTCTACGACTTTCATGAAGAAAATTTTCTCAAAAACTGATCTGAACAAAAAGTCAACTTTTAGGGCCATTAAAAGTATCAAAACAAAGTAAAAGGTGAAAGTAATTGTCGTTTATTGTCCAAATGACTAGTAAACAGGTAACTTGAGATACGAGATGTAACAAATCTGTTCAACATGAACCGTTCATGTTCATAATGGTAAATCATGATTATGAATACCCAAACGATCATCAATTTGGTTGAAAATTTGCATAATTGATCTACTCATAGAAAACTAAAAACTGAACGATGGAGATGTCAATATGTGATTGAAAAGTGGATCCTACAAGGGATCCCTTAAAATGTCAAAAAAAAAAAAGAAGAGAGAGCCCTCACTATAACGGCCCTAATTATATATGTAATCATATATTTAGTAGTATCGTTGTATTTCAAGAAATTTTATGTACGCATCTCATTCCTCTCTCAACTGTTATGAATTTTTTATAATCCCTAAATGCCATTCTATCTTACGAATTAAATACCAAAAATAAAAAATAAAGAAACTGAAAACAATTTAAATTGTGGGAACAATTCCCATGAACTTGTGAAAGTATCTTCACATCGGGAATTCTTTTTCCCTTTCTATAAATTTGATCAACATTGAGACACAGGGAAGATGGGACGATGAGGCTGAAGTGGGGGAGAGAGGTTAAACCTCATAAGTCATAATCCAATAAGAATCACATTCTTATTCTCCACCACCATCCTTGTTAATAATTTCATGAAAAAAAAAATCGTGTTGATACTTGAATCATTGTAAACAGTTACGTTCTTTCAAGAATCCATAGGAATCCCAAAAGGACATAACCATAATAAATAAGCCTTGAAAATTTCCATGCACCAAAAATTGTGAAGTGAAGAACCTTGAACATCAGAGGCAGAAAACTAGATGTGAATGAACTACTTGAATTTCTTAGAGATGTCAGTCTGACAATCTGTTTGCCTCAAAATCGTCTCGGCCGAAATGAGGGTCGAAGGACCTGTGGTTGAATTGTCCTTCTGAAATAGCGCGGGCCAACTCGCGGCCGAATGGCCAACTGAGGTTTAGATCTTATTTGCGCTTGTATTTGACTACTTTCAAGTGATTGTAGGCCGAGGAAGGAACCCTCTCGGCCGTTAGCTTCTAATGCCTCTGTTGCAAGGACTTCGGTTAGGCGTCAATCCTGACCGGGGTCTTCTATCACGTTCACTTCTTAGGTAAACTCAAAGGTTCGGGTGACAAACGAGAAATCTATCGGGTGAAGGTACTCGCAAATCACGGTGAAGACGAAGGTGAAATGAACTCGGTTATCAAAACGTTGTGAGATGATATGTGTATGAACAACAAATCGCATCGATCCAATCCGAACTGGCCGAAAGAGATTAATGGATGATAATTCTACATTACGAACTACTACTAAGTGCGAAAACTAAAGTGCATATAGAATAAATGAACAAAAAAGTAAGGTGCTTGAATGTAAAATACTGAATTGAAATAAGAAAGGATATCCAATAAGAAACTAGAGATGAAAAACAAGTTATAAAAGTTGAATCGAAGGCAAAGCACCTATGAGATAGTAAGAGAGAAATTTGTGAATAAAAGTTGTATATTGATTTGTTTGTGTGGTGCAGGACCTTTTACAATGAGTTTAAAGCTCCTATATATACAGATCAAAACCTAGGCTAACTTGCTCTCTAAGACGTGGAATTCAAGTAGGATTCATTTTCCTTTTTTGGGTTGATTCATCCATAAATGTTATGATTCGGCTGATATCTGGAATCTTCACAATTGAAATCCTTAATTGATTTGAACTCTTTCCTTGTGAGGATTCTTTCCTTGAACGAACTCCTTGGCCGATGTTTGTCAGTTGGACTTGGCCGAGCATATTTAAGCTCCTTCTCGGCCCATCTGCGTAGTCACTCATTTGAACTTGGATTTTCCAACCATGTAACCGTGTGATCCACTTTCATCATCTTTTGGATTGTTCGACCCAAAATCTCAAACCTCGGCCGAGTGATTGAACGATGTCTTTATCTCAAACTCAAAACTCTAATCTCGGTCGAGTGACCGAACAACACCCAGTCATAAGACTAAAAACTATAATCTCGATCGAGTGACCGAGAAACTCTGATTTCGGTCAGCACATTCATTTCGGTCGTATGACCTAAATTCTATATTCTCGGTCGACATAATGCTTATTTGACTAATTTCCTCATCTCAGCTGAATGGCCAATTAATTTCATTCTCGGCCGAATGATCGAGTGACTTCATTCTTGGCCCTTAATCTCAGCCAAAATTCTCTCTCATCCAACAGTGAGAGCTTAGTAGGTCGACGTGCAAAAAATAGGTGCAAACACAATCTGGGCAACAAGAAGAAGAATTCAGAGGCATAGTTTGAGAAAAAACTAATGCTCAGATTTTTTTACTTTTTAATTAGTAAAAAGGGGCATCAAAGAAACTTTAAGAGAAAAATTGAACAAAAAATTTCAGTGGTATGTATAAAGTAGATAGGAATATGTGTGTATTTATTGTCTAGTGAGGATGTGTATAATCTCACCGATTAGTGATGAAAAATTATTCTCTGGCAAAAATTCAATAAATATTCAATGAACAAGATAAATCATCAGCAACCCTGATCATTTGGAAAAAGGAATTCTCTTCTTGAATTTAAGACCTTGATTCAAAAAGAAAGTTTACAAATTGTGATAATGAAAGAGAAGGAGGCGATCGAAAAAGAAAAAGACAGCTCCTAACCTAAAACTTCATTTTCATCTCGTTACATGAAAAGAGATTGAACATCTAGCAATCCCCTGCACATCAAGTTTTGATATGATTGCAGAAGAACATTTCGTACACTCAGCTTTTGGCCGCTACTTTCGATTTTCCATGTTTAATTCTCGCCATCCACCGTTTCAATTTTAGTCTGGCATACGAACCTTTTTTGTAGGGAGATCCTGGTTCATCTGCTTCTATTGCACTATTTTTCGCAAGCCGAACCGCAACCCTCTGGTTATTACAATGCTTATCCGAGGGTGAGCCGTGGTGATTATTTTTTGGTGTATCATCCCAAGTATGCGCGGCGTGTTGAAGAAAAATACTCATAATTCGCGCTTTGAATGAGAGGAAATATATATTTTCTCTATATATTTCCTCTCGGAAGCTGTTCTTATATTGCTTAATGAACAATATAGGATGAGCGTATTTATACGTACTTTGTTTGGGTAATAAACACAAATGACAACCAATTCCAACAAACTAAGACTAAATTTGAACTATTGTTTGCTTAATTAACATGTTTAGTTATCTGCCCTAATTTTCGAGATACAGTATGGGTAAAAGGGCATACCGCCCCCCCATATCTACGTTCTTCCATTGATTTTGAATTCAATGTATAGTAAATAATATCTGTCATAACAGCAGTAATGGTGGGAGTTAGCACTTTCTCACGTAATCTGTTTTTATATAGCTACATTTTTTTTACGTCTCAAATTAAACATGATACCATTTAATATGAAATTAACATGAAATTTTTCTTTTTTAGAAAAGTTGATAACACGAAATTAAGAAGACAGAACACATTCATAATTTTTTTTTTGAAAAAAAACTTGCAATTAAAAGCATATATACTTCCCCTCAAAAAAAAGAAAAAAAAAACATCTATATTTTGGTTAGAATTGATGCTGTCTTGACTTGTTTCTTAACAATGGACAATTGTTGGGTTCCTCCGAGACCATTTTTGTGGTTAACAAGTTAAGTTTTTCTAATCTGAATCACTTCTCACGCTGATAATCAATTGTTGACAAAATCGTTCAGTTATCAACAATTAGATGATTAAACATCCTTCTATTTGATTGAGTATGATACAAATGTATAATTATTAAATAATCAATTTGAATTTTGAAAGTGTAAAATAACAGTATGTGAATCACAAAACAAGTAAATTCACCCAGACGACCTTGGTGAACTTAAGAATGTTTAAATAATTCATACGTCTCTTGATTAATTAGGTAGGGATTTTGAAATTGTAAAGAAAGTTACAATTCTACGAGCTGCTTAAGGCTGGAACGCCAATATTGTTAAAAGCCTAAATGAGGTTGCAATATGAAAGAAGAGAATTCCTCACAAGATTAAGATGCTCTTAAAGACAAGAAAAGGCAAAACCTAATACAAGCAAAGAACAAAATAACTTAATGAGTGACATGATTACCGTGTCGAATTTACATATCGGACTAAACACTTTGAAATTGAGAGAGCAAAATCTTATAATCTTCAATAAATTAAAAAACCTAAATTGCTCAATTCCTCGCTTTTATGTACTTCTTGACCAGCCGTCGACAACCAGATTCCACAGGCAAGGCTTCATAAGAATGGAGATTATGATGGAAGGTATCGAACTCTTGAAAGATTTCAATAAATCACACATGATTTGGGGGAAGGGTTTCACATCTTTTGACCGCTACTCTTGGGTGTCTTATTCTGGCCAACCACACCTTCAATAGTTCAGCATACGATTTTTTCTTGAACGATGATTTTGATTCTTCAACTTTAACTGATCTATTCTTTGCTGGAAGCCGAAATTTTACTCTTTTGCTTTTGGATTTCTCATTTGCCGGTCTCTTCTTCCATGTTTGCGCTGCTTGTTGCAGAAAGACGCTCATAATTTCTGTTTGAATCAAAGAGAAATTGACGCGACAAATATAGAGAAAAATTTCGCTGTAAGCAGATTTCTCATGCTTGGTGAAAATGGTGCACTTGTTGCGTGTATTTATAGTTTATACATAGTTGGGGTAACAAACCAATGAGCTAGAAACTTACCAGGTGTACGTATAAGATGACATAATATATATTTTTTTGATCAAATGGAAACTTCATTAATAATGAAACTGATTACAATGAGTTGTGGAACAAAGTCTGCAGAAAGTCCCAATTTGGTGACCTTTGCACGACAATTGACTCAACTAGACTTCACATTGGAAATTTATACTGACAGACTGATGAAGCCAATGAGGCCCCGACTCCAAACAAAGTAGAAGTTGACTAACTCTTAAAGCCTCTTTTGCTAGACAGTGAGCAACCTTGTTACCTTCCCGCTTCACAAAATGGCTACTATAAAAAGGAAAGACTGAATTAAAGACTTAACTTCGTCAATTATATGACCTTCAAAACTCAAATCCTCCGAGTTATCATGTCGAGTATTAATAACCGAGATGACATCACCTTCAACTTCAATGTTAGAGAAACCGATATGAGCTGCAAATCTAAGTCCATGTAGTAAGGCAAGAGCCTCCACATATCTTGGAGGAAGATTATACCAACCTAGGGAACTGCAAGTGCACCTTTCATCATCCCAAAATGATCTCTGAAAATCACTGATAGACCGCAAATTTCATTCTTCACATTACATGCACCATCGAAGTTTAGCTTGAGATTTCCAATCTGAGGTGACGTCCCTTGAGTCCTGCCATTCACCGTCCCACTTTGACCCCCACCGCCTTTGATAATATGCTTCAAACCATCAGCCTGTCTATACTGCCTCTGCCAGTCACTAGTAGAGCTTACAATTTCTGCGGGTTCCACTCGCTTCTCCCCATGCCTATGCAAGTTTCTGTTCTTCCAAAGCCACCAAGCTATAGAACAAAAGTAATCAAACTCATTCCCTACTGCAGTAGCCATGACATGATGCACCAGATCGAAAAACGATGGTTCTTGCCAAACTCTATACACCCCATTCAGAAAGGTTTTCTTCCAAGTCTTCTTTGCATTCGAACATTCCCACAACGTATGCAACACCGATTCTCTTGGATATCCACATTGCCAACAGCAAGGATCATCTAGAATCTTTTTTTGCTTCAGATTTGTCACACACAGTAGGAAGCCACGCAATGCTCTCCACATGAATACCCCGAACCTTATGTGGTATATCAATACTCCAAATTCTCCCCCAAACCTCCTTGCTTCAATTTGAACTTGAACTTGAACTTGCCTCGTATCCTCTTTGTCGAGCCTGCAAATCTCTTGCAACCCAATAGCCAGATTTCACACTACTATACACTCCATCTTTCGTGAAATGCCAAACTAGTTTATCAAGTATACTTCTCAAAGCAAGTGGCATGTGAGTATCATATCCACTTCATGTGATAAAAAGATGTCCTTAATCACAGGGACATTCCAACCACCAGAATGTGTAAACAATGTTTCAACTTTTTGCTGCTTCGACAAAAGAAGAGGAGTAACAGACTTGAAACTTATCGGGCAAGGCAAGCATCGATCAGAGACAATGGTTACTCTTTTCCCATCACCTATCCTCCACCTTGTCCCTCCATCAATTACCTGTTTTCCCCAAATCAAACCTATCCAAATGGCAGAAGGAGTGCGGCCCAAATTAGCATTTAGAAAGCAGGTTTGCATGTGGAAAGAATTTGGCTTGGAGAAGAGAACTAACCAAGGAATGCTTTCCCCAGAAAATCCTCCAAATAGTCTTTGCCAACGTAGCCTGATTAAAAGCTCGCAAATCCCTGAAACCAAGACCCCCTTCTTATTTTCTCTTGCAAAGTTTGTCCCAACAACACCAATGGATGCCTCTAGTATCACCACCTTTCCCCCACCAAAATCTGTTCACCTTTGATTGAAATTTTTTGCACACTCCAATAGGCAATTGGAAAACACTCATAGAATCAGTGGGAATAGCTTGAGCTACAGCTTTGATTAATACAAGCTTACCCGCTTTGGAGAGGAACTTCCCTTGCCAACCTTGGAGATGAACATCTAATCTTTCATTCAGCTTTTTGAAGACTTCTTTTTTATTTCTCCTAATTGTTGTTGGTAATCTTATGTACTTTTCATGGAAATCAACCATCAGTACATCTAGTATGGCTTTCACTTCATGTTTTACTCCTTCCGAAACATTAGGTCCAAAAGAAAGGGCTGACTTTTGAAAATTTATACGTTGACTTGCTGCACACTCCTAGAGTAGAAGACATTGTTTCAAAGCAACACATTCTTGAACCGTTGCATTGACAAATAGGAGACTATCATCCGCAAATAAAAGGTGGGATATTGAAGCAGTATGTGCCACCTTAATTAACGCCATTGATTAGTGTCGAATTGTTTGCATGTTGTAGAAGACCAAACAACCCTTTAGATACAAAAAGAAATAAATATGGGGACAAAGGGTCACCTTGACGTATTCCTCTCGTTGGCTTGAAAAAACCCACAGGTTGCCCTTTCCACAAAACTAAGAAGGATACAGAATTGACACACTTCATAATTAGCGCCACCCACTCCTCCACAAACCCTAGCTTCAACATTACTTCCTTCAGGAAACTCCACTCCACCCTATCATATGCTTTACTTATATCCAATTCGAGTACCATCTTGGATGATGTCGTGTTCTTCTCAACTATGATGGTGTTCTTCTCAACTATGATGGTGTGTTCTTCCTAATAACATTATCTTGGATATTTCGACCTAGGACAAAAGCACTTTGAGTACAGGAAATAATCTCTGGCAAGTACTTCTTGAGTCGGTTAGCAATTGTCTTTGAGATCAACTTATAGACAATAGGACAAAGGCTTATAGTCTAAACTCAGTCACCAACTTAGGGCTTGAGCATTTCAGAATAAGAGAAAGTAGCGTGTGATTAAACTCACCCAATTCCTTCCCATCATTCAACACACCAAGACAGAAATCACACACCGAACTTCCCACAATAGGCCAGTAAGTCTTGAAAACACAACTGACATTCCATCAAATCCCGGTGACTTTTGTGCAGCCATGTGCTTCAGCGAGACCTCAATCTCCCATCTTTCAAACTTTTTCAACAACTTAGCATTTACATCATCTGAAACTCTTCGAGGAATCTTATCCAGGACCAGTTCAAGATTAGCACAACCCTCAGTTGTATATAGCTTCGTGAAAAAGGATACAAAAGCGGATTGCACATCATTCATCTCCTCACACCAGTTACCATTCTCATATGAGATTCCTACCACCTTGTTCTACTTCCCACTTCCTTTTGCATAAGCATGGAAAAACTTGGTATTTTTGTCTCCCTCCTGAAGCCAATCAATCCTGGACTTAGTTTCTTCCATCTCCACATATTTCTCCAATTCTGATTTAATCAGAAACCGCTGTTTTCGGTGAACATCGATCAATTGGAAACTGTTGTAAGATGACATAAGTTAGTAACCAGTTGCTGTAACAAATTGAGACTAATCCTCTCCAAAAAAAAAAAAAAAAAAAAAAAAAAAAAAACAAATTAAGACTATTTTTTTTTGTTACAAAAATTAAGACTAATTTTAACTAATCACCTACATTTTTTTTTTCGTGAGTCCAAATTTTCTACTAGAACTTCATTTCGTTTATGTTACTTTTCTGTTGCCTTCGTTGTGTGATCTGTGGCTGCAGTATGGGATCACGGACATCTCAAACTGATTTTCCTTTTACTATCACTAATTTTGTGTCACGTCCCTGATTTTTACACAATAAAAATCGATATATATAATCTCATAATTATACATGCACGATCGTTCAGTCGTCAATACAAAGTACCTGAAACATCTTTCCCTTAAATCAAGTACTTACTGATGCCCTGAACCCTCTAAGTCAATATACACTCGTTCCACAGAGTTATATATTACACAAACTTACGAATTAAATTGTCATCACAAAATAAAACGTAAATGCTCCTCAGAGCTTACTACATAGTGGAAGTCATACACTGGCAAAGCCAACAAAATTTGCTTCCTACCCGTTCTGCTGACGACAAGCTACCACAGCTTCAGCCACGATCTCCCCGACCTACAGGATTAACCCCTACACCGTTTGAATGGTGCACCGGGTTGCCACACAACAAACCCGGTAAGCTTTTGCAAGCCCGTATGAGTAACTCATGAACATCAATCAACAACTCACACAAATCAGCTTAAGGAAAACATGCAACCATGATTCCTTCTAACATTCCATATCCTTTCCAACGAAAGGACAACATAAATCACCGCTGTGACAATGTTCTATTTGCTAACTTAACCATCAAGAAGCAATTCAAGTCTCATCTAGACAATAAAAGAAGAATACTCTCAGAACTCTCCTTTAATTACATACTTATGAGTCTCCAGCAACCTCGACCGTTACCCACATAACTATAATGGCAGACAGACTAGCGCTCTAGCTGATCATACCCACTTACCCGGCCAACTGCGTGATTCCCTATTTCATGTCTTGGTCGCTATCTGCGACCTGTCACCATCTGTGACCTATAATCATTCAGTCCCCGTCTGGTCTCGGAATCAACCTTTGGTCACCATCTGCGACCTATCACCATCTGTGACACTTGATCTTCAGACCCCATCTGGTCTCAGATCAACCATTGGTCACCATCTGCAACCTGTCACCATCTGTGACTCTTGGTTTTCAGCCCCCGTCTGGTCTTAGAACCAACCGTTGGTCACCATCTGCGACCTATGCTTTTCAGACCCCATCTAGTCTCAAAATCAACCATCTATACCTTTCAAAACAATAGAAAACATCTTTTTCCACAATATTGTTTCTATGAAAAGTCGTATTTAACAATAATATGAACACCATCATGCATATTATTCATCACACATCATCCACAAGAATATATATATATTTCACGTAAATATATATATACGTAGTCATTCGCTCAGGAATGCCTACTAATACCAACTATAGTTTGCAGTTAAATAATTAACGCCAAAACAATAATGGTAATTCCGTTCATAATGAACCTTGTGAGATTACTCACCTCGAATTCCCGCTGCGTCTTCAACAAAGAACAAAGCGGCCAATCCGCCAAATAACCGTCCAAATACTTCGTCAAGTACCTAATCACAAACGGTTTCCACTTAGTAACGATTCACATTTGATTTAAGTCCAAAACCCCTGTTTTGAACTAAAATCCCCAAAGTGGCGCCAATCGAGGCAAAACCACATCCGAGACCTCCCAAAGTCTCCGGAATACGTCCACGATCGAAATGACCCAAACACAAGTCGATCGGACGCTCGAATCCTCACGGATAGAATAAATCGATCGGTATGAAACCGTAAAAATCATAACAATTCCATACGAACTCCAAAATTTGCATATTATATATCGAAACGCTCGTATTAACGAGTAGAACATATATAATACCAAAAACAGTCCCGTACATGGCCGGAACACCGCCGGAACGCCACCACAGACTGAGGCGCACCGCCGCCGGCCAAAACTCATTATTTCACAAAACTCCCAACATCAAAAAGCTTCATCTAAGCATGCTTGTGGATTTTCATAACTAGCTCGAAGTCAGAAAACAAGCATAAGGGATCGAAAACTACCTTACAAGCCGTGAACAGTAATCCAAACCGAGTTGAACCAAGTTTCACGTGAATCGATCCAAACAACCACCAAGGATCGATCAAGGAGGCTGCTCTGAGCTCAACCAAGAAGACTTGAAGCCTCGCCGACGTCGGAAGAAGGATTTCTGACCGGGTCCGAAATCCTCAAACTGCACCGCCTTACTGCACTTCCTCCACCCCGAATCGCCACAAGAGGCTGCCACAGAGACGACCGCACGAGAGAGGAGAATCGTTCTGTGCAGGTTTCAAGGCTAGAGGTCGCCGGAAAATCCGGGTCGGATCACCGGGTTCGGGTCAGGTCAGACGGAAAACTCAGACACTGAAGGTATCAACCGAGAGAGAAAAGAGAGAGAAAAAAAAAGGTTTCCGGAAATGGAAACTTGAAATTATGAAAGAATTTCTGATTTTTCTCTATTTATACTAAAACGGAAACTTCTTCCGCTAGCCATAACTTTCTCATACGAACTCCGATTCTCGCGTTCCACATGTCCACGAACTCGTATCGACGCACACTACAACTTTCGTGAAGAAAGTTTTCAGAGAATCCCAACGTATAAAAAGTCAAACTTCACACGACCCCCTAAACTGTGAAATTCGAATAATTACACGTACGAAAACCATTACACTTCACAAACAACCTACGAATAAAGCACAATAACAATTATTCATACAACTGGTCCATTAATAATTACTAAAATTAAATAACAGAAATCCAGGTCATCACATTTTGACTATCCAACTTGAACCGCCTTCTAGTTGAAGTTTTAGGCCTTTCTCTTATTTATCTACTTTTTTTGCTAATTTCCATGTTGATCATATAATTTTAGCCGCAATTATTTGATAGATATTCAAGAAAAAGAAAAAGAAAAAATCTAGATTGCAATACATTTGTATTTTTCTTTTTACTATACAACTAGTACACGTCTACGAGGTCGAATTTTTAACCTCTGATATACAGAGAGGAGATTTATTACCACTAGACTGAACTCAGGACCTCTTACATATAAAGAGGTGTCACTAGACCAAATTATAGTGGTCATTGGTTGTTGAGGAGACGATCATGCTTTGAAAACGATTATTGAAATTAGGCAGAGCGGATCGACTCCTACGTCCCTTTTAAGGACCTATAACGGTTATGAAGCAACCTCCTGGGTTGGGCGCATTCTGTGGTGAGTTTGAGAAGGTGGCCATGGTGATTGTGCTACCAAATCTTAATCAAGTGGTGTTTTGTCATCTGCTATGGACTATGGTGGCAGCTAGCGGGATTTAGACGCTCGGCATGAGGTGTCTCTTACTTAATTTGGGATTGTACTTGTCACTTGCAGAGTTGCAGGTTCTTGTTTTGAGCGAAGATTATACTATTTAGAGCTTCATGTTCTCAATTTGTTTGCTACTACTTATTGCTTTACTAATTTTCATACTTCTCAAGTTCTTGGTTGGCAATTTTGCCATTTGAAATAAATCAAAGAATGATCTACAAGGTAAATGAATGAAAAGTTAAAAAATGTCAAAAATTATTATCGTAGAGAATCAATAGATCATGAATATGAAAAGTTATATGGTACATTAACATATTAATTTATTAATAATTTGATGTACTAAACTTAGTTCGATGTAGAAATAGAGTACCGATACATAGAATCATCCTATCTCTAAATCTAACTAAATTATTTGATGGGGAAATTCTAGTGTAGTGGTGGGTATCTCATACCCACATTTACAAAAGTGAGAACAAATTTTGTTGTCAAAGTTGTAATTTGAGTCCTACTTTGTGTAATCTTAGTTCTAATAATGGTAATTACACCTCTTATGACATTTTACAAGTTTTTGAACAAATTCGTTGTCAATATTGTAATAATGGTAATTACACCTACTTTGTGTAATCTTAGTTCTAATAATGGTAATTACACCTCTTATGACATTTTACAAGTTTTTGAACAAATTCGTTGTCAATATTGTAATCTTAGTTCTAATAATAGTAATTACACCTCTTACGACATTTTTACAAGCTTTTGAACAAATTTGTTGTCAATGTTGTAATTTTTGTTTAACTATATGTAAATAGTGTAAATGAATATGGTAACTTTTGTTCTCAATGTTGTAATTTTGGTTCAAATACTTGTAAATTTTTGTTCAAATAGTTGTAAATGAGGGTATCTCATACCCACCAGTACACTAGCTTGTCTCTTTTTGATGTATCAATATTCAATATTCAATATATGTACAAGACTTCTCCAAGTTATTTAGTAGAAACTTGTATGATAGAAGAGTTCATCGGTAGAGGAATTTTGCTTATAAAACTTACAGAGTATCTGTACCTCAATAGAAAACTGTGTAAGCCATAGGTGGTCAGATTTCTGTGTGCATGCCATACTGGTGTGTATAATAGAATTTTGCAAAAAATTATACCTTTCTTTAACTTACTTAAACAACAATGATTAAAGTCAAATAAAAATGATAAGTATTAACAATACAATAAGGTCAAAATGAGTTATTAAAGCTCATGATAAGATCAAATCTTAGGACTAAACTCATATCTATTATAAATTAAGTTCAAAGTAGAAGAAACTTCAGTCACACCCTTAGACTCTGTTTCTGTCAAATCCCCTCTTTTTATGCCTAATCCAATTCCCCTCTGCTAATAAACAAGATTTTAGATAGTCATTTCCCAAATGCAAAGCAAACCCACCAGAACCTTCCTCTAGTTAAATTTTCACTTCCCAAAACCCCTATATAAACCTCCCTTCACCACTCCTCTCTCTCTACTCTGTTTCAATGGCATCTCCTACTCCTCTGTTTCTAGTACTCTGTTTCACTTACTTCTCTGTCTCATTCTCCCAAACACTCTTCCTCCCCCTAACCCACTCCCTCTCCCAAACCCAATTCAACACCACCCACCACCTCCTCAAAGCCACTGCCACGCGCTCCGCCACCCGCTTCCACCGCCACCAACACCACCGCAAAACCAACCAAGTCTCTCTCCCACTCGCTCCGGGAAGCGACTACACTCTCTCCTTCACTCTCGGCTCCACCCCTCCCCAGCCCATCTCCCTCTACATGGACACCGGCAGCGACCTCGTCTGGTTCCCCTGCTCTCCCTTCGAGTGCATTCTCTGCGAAGGCAAGCCCAACTCCTCCTTCCCCCCGCCCAAAATCCCCAAAAACGCCGCCGTTTCCTGCGACTCCCACTCCTGCTCCGCCGCGCACTCCGCCCTTAGTTCCCGCTCTCTCTGCGCCATAGCCAACTGTCCTCTCGAGTCCATTGAGCTCTCCGAGTGCTCCTCTTTCAAATGCCCGCCGTTTTATTATGCCTACGGCGACGGAAGCTTGATCTCCAAGCTTTTCAGATACAGCTTATCAATTCCCGTGTCAACTCCGTCGCTGATTCTTCCGAACTTCACTTTCGGGTGTTCCCATTCTGCCCTCGGTGAGCCTATTGGGGTTGCCGGCTTCGGCCGGGGACTGCTTTCTCTCCCGGCCCAGCTCGCCAAGTCCTCTCCCCAGCTCGGTAATCAGTTCTCTTACTGTTTGGTTTCTCACTCCTTTGACCAGGACCGAGTTCGGAAACCGAGTCCGCTCATTCTCGGCCGGTACGATCAGAAATCGGTTTATGGAGCTGATGAGTATATCTACACCTCCATGCTTTACAACCCGAAGCACCCCTATTTCTACTGTGTTGGTTTGGCCGGAATATCTGTCGGGAAAAGGGTTGTTCCGGCTCCGGAGTTTCTCAAAAGGGTCGATGAGAAAGGGAACGGTGGAGTTGTGGTGGACTCCGGGACGACGTTCACTATGTTGCCGCAGCGGTTCTATAACTCGTTGGTGGCCGAGTTCGACCGCCGAGTCGGACGAGTTCACAAGCGGGCGACTAAGGTTGAGGACGGAACCGGGCTCGGGCCGTGTTACTACTACGACGCCGTTGTGGAAGTTCCCGCCGTGACTCTGCATTTTGTAGGGAACAAATCCAGTGTGGTGCTGCCTAGGAAGAACTATTTTTACGAGTTTACGGACGGTGGCGATGGGGTGGGGAGGAAGCGGAAAGTGGGGTGTTGGATGTTGATGAACGGTGGCGATGAGAAGGACTCGGGCGGTGGGCCCGGGGCCATTTTTGGGAATTACCAGCAGCAAGGGTTTGAGGTGGTTTATGATTTGGAGAAGCACAGGGTTGGATTTGCAAAGAGGCAGTGTTCATTGCTTTGGGACAATCTCAACCAGAGGTAGAGGGGTTGACTTTTGCTCTGAGGTCAACGGGTGTTGAATTTATGGTGGGTTTGACCGCACGTGTGGGTGGTTCCTCGTAAACGGGTCAGGTTTTCGGGTAATCAGGCGGGTTCGGGCTAATGGGTTTCTAGTACATTTGTAAATTGGGGAGGTTTCTTTCAAGTGGTGCACTTCATCCTTTGCATTTTCTGCTAGAAAATGTACACATGTAAATTGTTTATGTAAGAGGTTTTGTTGTTGGAGATGCAAAAGATGAAGTGCACACAAAAATGTGTAATGTTTGAACTCTGAAGATGAATATGACTGAAGTGAATTCTTTACTTGTTTTGTGCGCATATAGTGAACTGGCTTATATATACTTTGCATTAGCTTTAAGCAAGGAGAGCTAAATTTGCAATTAGGGATTTGATTTGGTTCAAGATTTGGGCAATAAAAAGAGGAAGCTTAGGTGGGGGAGGAGCTTGTCTGATTCGATTTGCTATGCTCACTTCTCAATGCAGTTGGGCATAGGCCATAGGACACCGAGTTAAGAGAGGTGGACGCACCATAAATATCGTAGTAATTAATATTGCTTGTTAATGTAGTTCGTTCACCATTGCTCAGATAATTTAGGGTACTCTGATATTTTCTGGCCTTGAGGCTCCGACTGTTTTGGCCATTGGCCGTGCCTGAGTTTGATATTTAAGGAGGATTGAAACTTCGTTTAAGCATGCAGATCAACAAGGTCATCCGATTGTTCAATTGAGCGATGTACATATCTAATTTATTAAAAAAAAAATGTGATATTACATATTTGGACCAATTTTAGAGGCGGATAAAATATTTTCAATGTTTTGCAATTTCGGACTTTGTTTTTGTATTTTTGAGAAAAGCCAATTAATTCTTATATCAGGAAACTTAAATACGTTTTCTTTAGTTAGTATATCAAGTGATGCTCTATGTTTTACAGCTCACGTTCTTTTTTTGTGGGGATCTCTCTTTCTAACATCTCTTTCAGGAAGTTAATTAAAGAAGAAAAAAACAAAAAACAAAAAAAACAAACGAACTCTCAAGTTTAGGTTGAGGCTTAGGATTTTTGTTTTAGTGCTTTTCAACTTATGTCGATTCTTTGAACAATGAGTGTCTATGGGATGTTTGTTGTATTTCTTTCCTTTTTGTGGCAAAACAAACCTCATTTTGGCTACTTGCTAGAATAAAAAATTTAAGTCCTAGTTAAATATTTTTGAGACTCCTTAAATGTGTATTCACTTCTGTTGTGTCATGTTGCTCTCAGTGGTGATAATATCTCCTACTTGGATATTTTTGGGAGAAAATTTTTCAAACAGTATCCGAACTTAGACCGACTCCTAACTTCAGTACCCAACTATGCAAAACTATCACTTTGGTATCCCAAATTTGAAGCCCGACCTAACAATGGTACACGCCGTCCATAACGGCGTTAACTAGCTAACCACGTGGCATATTTTGAGGGGTAATTCGGTCCAACTTTTTTTTTTAAATTTAATTAAAAAAAAAATTTGAGACCAATTTTTTGGTCTCACCAATAACACATGTCCCTACGCGAGCTCTGGCCAAGATGACCAAGAGCGAAGAAGCCATCACTGCCGACCTCCAAGGCCTCTCCAACAAGGAGATCGGGAGACCAAAAACAAAAAGAAAGAGAGAGAGAGAGAGAGAGAGAGAGAGAGTGCTCTCTGACCCGAACACCAGCCGCGACCCGAGAAAGAAACCCGACTGGAGGGATGACGTCCGGCCACCCCACGAAGGCGCACAACCACCATTCCCTTCGTCTCTGTGTCGCCTACGTCCCTGTGCCTTTGAATCATTCATGCATTGAACGGAGAAGGAGCAACGACGACTGGAAGCTCCGAGACTTCTCCGGCGAGCTCTGCAATTCCCGGCGATTCCGACCACCATTTTGGCTACATGTGGTATGAAATCTCATCTCCTCATCAGGCCCAACAAGCCTGTGCAATTATTTTTTGAATTTGATCGGGTTTTAATGACTTGGTTTCTGGGTTTGGTCTCGGGCAGCCGTGTTCTTGGACACCGGCGACATTTCCGGCTATTCTCAACTCATTCCTGCCTAGTTTCTGGTTCAACTGCTTCTCTGGACGAGGTCTGACCTTGCGTGGGAATTAAACTCCGAAGATTTTTGGGTTGTGGTCATTAAGGCTTGAATACTAGTTCATCATGAACTTCCAATCACAAGCTGACAAAACCCAGATGAAGGAGACGAGGAGAAGAAGAAGGGATCTGCTAAAGAGGCAGCCATTTGGTCATTGATGTGTGTTTGTGTGATACGAAGCTTTACCAGAATAAAAAAGGACTCTCTCTCTCTCTGTCTCTCTTTCTCTCTCTTTCTCTGTGCAACAAGCTAGGGTTTACGAATTTCACAGAGAAATTAATAAAGCCATGAAGAATTTGGTTGTGTATTGTGTTTGTGAACTGCGATTCCATGGATGTTGGGATTTCTTGGGTTATGGTTTGAGTTAGTGGTGGTGGAGGAGGTGGAGGAAGTGGAGGAGTTGGTATCGGTGCTATGATTTGGGTGGAATTTTTGAATTTGGGTTTGACCGAGAGAGTGAGAGTGAATTTGGATTGAAATGACCCAATTACCCTTCAGGTATTGTCACGTGGCTGGGCTCTTAACACTGTTATGGACGGTGTGTACCGTTCTTGGGTCGGGCTTTAAATTTGGGGTACCAAAGTGATAGTTTTGCATAGTCGGGTACTGAAGTTAGGAGTCGGCTTAAATTCGGATACTGTTTGAAAAATTTTCTCTATTTTTGGTCATAATTGCATCTAAATATAGTCCAAGGGGGTTGCTAATTGATTCGTCATATATGCCCCATCAAAGTTAATGTACAATAATACATGATGTGTGCGTCCTGGTTTTGTTTGTGGTGATCGACGATGATGAAGATATAGCCTAATAATGTACAAGGCCGCCTTTAAGGGCTCTCTCAATTCATGGCGTGGAGCCTCAGCCAAGTAATGAATAAAGGGCATGGAGCAGCTAGCTAGCTAGCTAGGTCATCGAGGATCTGAATCTTTTCTACTCTGATTAGACCACTCATCCCCACAATGAATTGCGACCTACGTTATATGGCTTATTGTAGTTGGACGTAGTCTCTATCTCAACGAAGGCATGGAGTGCCCATGATGTGGATTGCACCCTCTGCAAAGTCTAGGCCATATACTTGGTTCGACCATTACTAAGGCAATCATAATGAATATGCATAATGACACCTTACCAGATCTATATATATACTGCTCGAGAAATGAATAATAGTACGTACAAGATTGAGCTAATAAGTCGTGTGAAACTGTGAATTAGTATTTTAATACTAAACTCACTAAGTAGTAGCTGTGTATCGTATACATGTATATGTTGTAGTGCAGACAATGTATTGTCGGGATTGTGTGATTTGATATAAATCAGGATGCAGAAATGATAAAGTCTACCGGCATCTGAAATGAGATACAACAACATAAAAAATATAAGTGGTTGAATTATTCCTAATAATTCTGAGACATTTTGAGATAAAATTTTGCACTCATTGACGTTAAGGTAATTAAGTGGGGACAATATCAATACTCTTTATGAGAGTAAACCATAATGTTTCCGAAACAACACGATATCAAACTTTCGAACCCTCCTAGTAGCCGGCCGGCTACCACCGGAAAATTAAGCCGGTGGTGTTGTACAGAAATTGACCTCATATACTGTTCCGATTCTAATACCTTTTTTTTTTTTTTGGGCAAGATAATACCTTTGACGTTTGGTTAAAGGGGTCTGCGCCTCCCAAAGCAAAGCCTGCCAGTGATGAAAACTCATCATTGGAAGCCAGCTGTGTAGCACACAACTGGATTCTCTTCCCAGATAAAGCCTCTGCCTTCTGCTCCTTTTGGCTGCATCTCAAAGGTAGGCCCCCACCTTACCTTCCCCTCCTGTGGTCCCCACCTCGATACCTCAATTTTGGAATCCACAATCATTACTCCTCTAAATCACAACTCCCGCCGGGCCAATCAACGAGAGCTGTAGCCTAATAAGAGTAGGCCCGGCCGCACCGGAATTTTTATTTTTTGGTATTTTATTTTAAAAAAAATTTCATTTCTGACGTGGACAAATGACAAAGAAAGCCGCCACGAGGCGCGAACCAACTCTATCTGAAGGCCTGAGCATGACGTCAGCGTACTCGGAGGTTTCCCGAAAGCGTGTCTGTGACACTGGATACAGCTAGCTCATGCTGTCGCCATTCTAGAGGGTTTTCCACGTTTGTACTCCTGTGGTCCCCACATAGTGAGATGGTGACACTTGTCAAGGGCTATTATTCCTTCGAGCTGGTTTGTTTATTTATTATTCCTTCGTGTCGGCCCAAGTTGTGTCCCGCCTTCAGCCCAACCCGGGGTACTCACATGCCATGGCCCAATTAAATTATTGAATTCCTTAATTATAATTAGGGTATGACGTATAAGATTACTCTTATCAATTTATTTATACTATTATTAAGGAAACCCACTTTGTTAGAAAAAGTGGACGTGAAAACGAGACCCCTTACCATATATTATTTTTAAATAATTTTTAATATTTGAAGGGTATTATAGTAAATAATAAAATATTGATTAACAATTAAAATAAAAAAATATGTTCCCTCTAACCCATTTTGTACGTGGATAACTTCCCACTACCCTATTATGTAGATAACTTCCCACTGCCCTCCATATTTCTCTAACTTCAATAATTATCAAGACATAAATATTACAAAAAGAAAATTTTAAACAAAAAATCTGTTTTACATATGCATAGCATTTGTGGGCAAAGACTAGTTATTAATTTAAGTCACTTAATTTTTTTTCCTTATAAAGCGACTAAAATATAAAAAATATCAATATTTATAAAAATACTCTTCTATATTTAATTTTTATTATTTACAAAAATGTCATTGTATCAAAACATCTATTGATGTCAACAGGTAGATGTTATAGAGAGAGGTGGTGCTACTATATGTCTATATGTAGACTTATTTATGGTCATATACAAGCAGCTAGCCAATTAGCAACGGGTACTATGCACAATAGCATCCAAGATCTTCACATTTTGAAATATTTTGGGGCCCATTGCAGGTTCGTGCACCAAAAGTGATAGAGGTTAATTGACATTCCTTATTGATTGGTTAGGTTAAGATTAATTTTGATGTAGTTTGGAAGTATGATGAGAGGGTTGAAGGTTATGGAGCTGTGTTTGGGGATCATATAGGACATTTTCTTGGAGCTTTTGCTTATAGTCTTGAAATCACTAGTTCCATTGAGACAAAAGTGATGGTTGTGATTAAGGCAATTGAGCTGGAGTGGGTTCGTGATTGGAAACACATATGGCTAGAAGTCGAATCTTCTCTTATTCTTGATTTTATTAAGTCTCATTTGATGGTACTCTTGCAACTTCGTGTTAGCTGGCTCAATTGCATGCTTGTACCAGAGTTTTCAAATGACTTTCTGTGTATCACTTCTTTTTTGTAAGGCTGGTTTCGGCTAGAAAACCGAGCATTTTTGCCTCAACTGAAACTGAGCCGAAATTCTTGACTTGCCTAAATCTCTTACTGTAGCTGGATCGAGCTTTCCTGTAACCGAAACTTTGGTTTTTCCAGATAAACGGTTGGTTTCGTTCGGTACTGGAAAATTCTGACTGCCGGAAGTTGGAGTCGATAATTGTGGAGCAAAAAGATCCGGCGAAGTTTAAATTGCAGATTTGCAGATAGAGATGGTTAAGCCTCAGATCTATAGATCATGAGGTTTATAAGCCTAATACGTATGAGAAAAATAGAGAAGATGAGGCTTGCAGAATGGAGGAGAAGGATTGAAGGAAAGAGGAAGAAGTGAGTAAGAAACGAAGAAAAAGGAGAAACAGTCAGAAACAGTAGAAGAATGAAGAATGAGAGAATTGTTTAATGTTGATCGTCGAAAAAGTCTATGGACAAAGTCAATGAAGACTTCTTTTTAAATTCTATTGCATAGAATAGATAAATTCAACTTTTGTATATAATATAAGAAGAAGAGCTTGTGGAGCTTGTGGCCTAGTGGTTTGAGGTCAGACTCCCTGATAGGAGCATTTTAATGTGGTATTTTAATAGTTAATTCCTCACATTTTGCTTAGTTAATTCCTTAACGAATCGATTTTTAATTCAATTTTTATTTTTAGGTACATTGGAGTAGATGATGATGAAATAAGTGTTAGGTCCATAAAATGATGGAGAAAAATGGAAATGCACTAAAAAGGTCAACTTTACACATTTTCCTACTCCGGCTAGGAGAAACCAAGCCAAGCAAGGAAGAAGGAGCGACCACCTGACCAAATGAACTTCAAATGAGCTGAAACCTTCCAGATCCATTCTAGACATCCTAAGAAACATTTCTTATGAAGAGTGCAAGAGCCAAAAAGAAGTGGAAGGCCTTCAAACAGTCAGCCCAATTTTCTGCAGAAGCAAAACTGGAAAACTGGACCTGTAAGGAGTCCAGCAGAAATTCCGGCCCAAACACATGGAGATAAATTCTGAAAATTTTACAGAATGATCTACACTCATGATGGATCATTTCATATGAAGAAGTCACGGGCAAAATCTGAAGTCTTGGTGGAGAATTAATTGAAGGAAAAATGAGTAGAAAGTGACTCAAACCTAACAAATTCCATTAGTGTTTAAATATTCAAACCTAACAAATTCCATTAGTGTTTAAATATTCAAACCTAATAAATTCCATTAATGTTTAAATGCTCAAACCTAACATATCATCATTTGTTTAAATCCAAATAGTTTTGCTTGGTAGCCTATAAATAGAGGCTACAACAAAGAAGAAAGGACATTCCTTCATCCATTCCATTTTCTTTGTCTCTCCATTTCCTTTCCATTTTCCTTTCCATCCTCTAGTTTCAAGTTTAGTCATCTCCACGAGTTCAAGCAAGGCCAAAGAAGAAGAAGAGAAGCCGTGAGCACTTCCATCCATAGCCATCCTTGAAGCTTGCTTTCGAGTTTCAAGAATCCACAACGTGAATCATCCATCTCATCTTCATCCACGGTGTAATCCTATTCTCCTTTGTAACATTTGCTTTGAATTTCGTTGGTTATGAACTAGTTGACATATATGTTTGAACAAAGTATTATTTCTGGAATTTTTATGATTAATTGAGAATTTTCAGATTCATATATTGTGATTCGAGAGTTGCTTATGTGGGTTTGTTTAATTAAATTTGCGTTATAGATAACTTTTGTATTTTAATCTTATGTGGTTGCAAACACTTAGGGTTTCGATATGAATGGTGCTAGGTTTAAGAACATGAAATCGACTTTTCGTTTTGTGTAAACTTGAATCAAAGTAGTAAAGGTTTTGTACAAAGATCGAATTTAATTAAAGAGAATTGCAATTAGGTGGACTTTTCCATACTAAGTTGTACACTTGAGTTGATAGCCTTTCTCTATGTGTAATGCGTTAAACATGACATGATTGACTAGCTTTCTAGGGTTTGATTGCATGTTTGATAGGATTAATCTAGGTGCTTTCGCTTAGGTTAATTAGCATTGAAAAGTAAAAAATGGGAATTCATTTGCTTTCGAATGTTTCACATGATCAACTCCTTTCTCATGACTTAGATGAACAATATTAGGGTTTGAATCAATTTTAATCATAAGTTTCGGTTTTGATCTTTGTTCCTTCATTCCATTCGTATTTTTATGTTTTTTTCATTTTAATTGTTTTTGTTAACTTAGTTTCATTTTCGAAAAAACCAAAAACAAAATCCCCCCTTTTCGTGTAAAATGTTTATATTTTGTGAATACATTTGTGAATATTATACTTTGTTTTAATTTTAATTGTTTAATTGTTTGACAATGACAGGTGTACCCTCAATCCCCGGAATAGAACGATCCCTATTTGCTTATACTACTAACGATGTTTTCAGGGTTAAATTATGCGCTTGCTTTGAGCGTATCACTCCCCACCAAAGAAGTGAGAGCTTCAAGTCTTGCCTCTTGCAAGATTTTAAATCATTTTGCATAATGGTTTAGTGGGATACACGTATATCGGTTACTAACTCGATAAGGCTCAGCCGAGCCAAAAGTAGGTAGGCCGAGATTTTTGGCCCAAAATGGTACAAGCCGGTTCGAAAAACGGTTGGTTAGGCCCAATCAGCCCAAAATGCTAGCCCTACTTTTTTGCAAAGGTAATAAGGTAGTCGACGTTTTAGTGAATTATGGTACGACTTCTCCTAATAACCAATTGGATATTCCTCAATTTCGGTTCGATAACTTGTTTATTTTTTGTTTGCTTTGTAGGGAGGTTTGGTTTGGTTCCCCTTCTAAGTTTCATAAGTTGCTATTTTTCTTCTTTTAATAAAGGACTAAATTCAGTTTAGTCCCTCAAACTTTAGGCCAAACATCAGTTTGGTCCCTCATCTTTTTGTTTAATCAAACTCATCCCTAATCTCTCAAATTGCATCAACCTTGTCCGAAATTTGAATCTGGCGCCAAATATGACGTCATCCGCTGAGCTGGAGTCGACAAGGAGGTCCCACATTTCTGATTTTGAATCCACAAGAAGGGCAAAATGGACATTTCATATTTAATCTAATTTCTAATTTTTTTCTCTTATTTTCTCTCTCTTCTCTCTCTCACTCACATCTGAAACCTCTCTCTCTCTCTCTCTCTCTCTCTCTCTCTCTCTCTCTCTCTCTCTCTCTCTCTCTTTCTCTCTCATATTCCCAGCCACCGCGAACACCAGCCAGCCACCATGAATCTCTGCTCACAAGCTCCCACTACCCACCACCTCAACCAAACTCCACACCCTCTCAAAACCGGAGCAACATGAGGCCTCGATCAAATCCACTGTCAAAACCTCTCTCTTCGCCTTCACCTCTGCCTCTTGATGGGCGTCGTCCTCGTCTTCTTCTCCAGTGACTGACTTGGACTCGTGAAGGCAGCCCAGAGGTACTTGACCCGGCAGATCGAGGGAGATCTTGAAGTCAAGCTTTCTTCTTATGCTAAACTCGGAGCTCGGTTCACACAGGAGTAGGTTCATTTCTGTCCTTTTTTTTATTTTTATTTTTTTATGTAATTTGTTGGTTGTTGATTGGAAGCTGTTGATTGCTTGGTTTTGTGTTATGGGTTTCTTCAATTTTGGGTTGTGGTGTATGCATTGCATTTTGGTTAGGTATTGGATTGGTGGGTTGTGATGATCGAAGAACTCCCCAAAATTGGACTTGAATATCTTAACCCCACTGACATGATCGAAGAAAATAAACGGGGATGGTGGTGGCGGCGGCGGCGGTGTCGTCGGAGATGAGGGGGTTGGAGAGAAACGTCGTCGTTTTGGGAGATGGGGGTTTGGTGGCGGTAGCTGAAGCGGTGGGATTAGGAGTGGGAGAGGCGGGTGTAGAGGAGAGAGACGAAGATGAGGAGGATGAGGAGGGCAGAGATCACAGTGCAAATGTACACGTCGTAATGCTGGCGGTGGGGCCGCCGGCGTCGGATGATTCTTAGCATTTTGGGGTGGGTTTTGGGTTGTGCGAATCGGGTTTCATCGGAAGTGGACAGAGTGAAGAGAGTGAGAGAGAGGAAGAGAGAGAAGAGAGAGAAAATAAGAGAAAAAAAAATTAGAAATTGGATTAAATATGAAATGTCCATTTTGCCCTTATTGTGGGTTCAAAATCAGAAATGTGGGACCTCCTTGTCGGCTCCAGCGGATAACGTTACATTTGGCTGCAGATTCAAATTTTGGACGAGGTTGATGTAATTTGAGAGATCAGGGATGAGTTTGATTAAAAAAAAAAATGAGGAACCAAACTGATGTTTGGCCTAAAGTTTGAGGGACTAAACTCAGTTTAGTCCTTTAATAAATTGCTGAGTTAGAGAGTTGCTGCTCCTCCATCTAGCTAGTCCTCTGCCAACAAAAAAAATTGATAGATAAGGTTATGGTATATTAACATTTCTCAAACTTGTTGTACTTCATGCTTACCACTTAAAGACACATGCTTACAACTTTGATAACTCGTGCGGTAAATACGAATTTTTTTTTCATTAAAGTAAATAAAGTCTTCATTAAAGTACAAATATAAATTATTATGTGAGTAATTAATTCTTAATAGTGGTAACATCTGTCTTGCTCAGTAGAATAGAATAACATACTGAAAGTCGATCTTAAACCACTTATGGAATAATGCTAGAGGCTGAAATGGAAGGCACGGAGGAAACACGTTCTCTCTGCGTGAAAACCAGTCTACTTCACAGTTTACTTGATGCTCAGACATTCCAAAATGCAAGGCAAAGCATGGAATTCGATACCCAGCCCAAAATCATTGTTTCACTTTTTTCCCTTTCATATATCTGTTCTTATTTACGTTTGGTCTCCACCTTCTTTGCCCTTGCTCTCTGTGTTTGCACAATTGTCTCACACAGTTCTAACAAATTCAACACTGTAATCTTTAGCTAAACAGTTTCTTGAATCTACCATGAAACAAAGACGGCCGGCCTTTGTACAAGAATAAGTTCAAGTCTGTTGTTCCCCTTAGAGTAGTTAAAACTGTTCAACTTTGATTCCATAAGGCCATATATTTGTTTACCTATGCTTACATCAAAACGAGAATCACTAGATAGGGATATAGTGATTTCGAGAGGCAGTGGAGATGGAGAGGATGATAAACCCTCATCAAGTTTAGGTAAACCTAAAAGTATTCATCCTCCCATTGAAAGCCATTGGCATTTCCCTGCGCCTCAAGATAGCAAAAAGCCTTCATCTTCAATGTCGAACTTGGGATTCAAAAAGTTCCGTGAGTCGTTCAAGAAACTTGGAGGGAGTAGTAGCAAGAGCATGAAAATGGTTCTTGCAGGAGTTCGTGATCCGAAAGATCAAAAGCTTGTTGACTCTTTTCGAGAACTGCTGTTCCTCGAGGGTCAGCTTCCTTCACAGCACCAGGATTATCATACACTCTTGCGGTTAGTCTGATAATTTGCAACTAGTTAAGATGAGGTGTTCTACATGCATAGTGATGTATGCTTTTCTTGTTGCACGTCAATTTCATATTACTAATTGCACTTGTTGGTTCCTGTTAGGTTTCTTCGAATGAGGGACTTTGATCTTGCTAAAGCAAAAGAGGCCTTCTTTACTTATCTCAAGTGGCGTGAGGATTATAGGGTTGACGCAATTCCAAAAGTAAAAATCGAACTAAATCTTCTACTTGAAATAGTGTATATGATCATATATTATCGATCATGAATATTGGTTTTACCGCATGTTCCAAGTACTAGAATCTAGTCCTTGTTTGGGAAAGTAAATGTGTCAAAATGACTACATATTTGCGGATGTTCTATTGCTTTTTTTTTCTCTAGGCTGAAGTTCTGTTGTTTAAATCCTTGAGAAAATTGTGGGATTAATTATTGCAGGAGTTCAAGTTTGAGGAATATGAGGCAGTTAAGAAGTGCTATCCTCATGGATTCCACGGGGTAGACCGATATGGTAGACCAATATACATCGAAAGGATTGGGATGGTAGACCTTAACAAGCTACTGCAAGTAACTACACTTGAAAGATTTACAAAGTATCATGTGTCAGAACAAGAGAAAACATTGAATGTGAGATACCCTACATGCTCCATTGCAGCTAAGAAGCACGTAGCATCTACAACAAGTATCTTAGATGTGCATGGAGTGGTAAGCATCCTTAGTTGTAATGCTATTAGTTCTTGCTGCCTAATAGAATTTATATTGTCATCAAATGTGTTATTGACTATCTGACAGTAGGTTCTTAATGTTGTGCATTTTGTGTTTCATTAGGGATTGGCAAATTTCTCGAAGCCTGCTCGATATCTCTTTATGGAAATTCAGAAGATTGATAGCAATTACTACCCAGAGGTACTTTGGAATATTTGATTGGTGAGTCAGGAAATTAGTTACCTAGAATTCCAAGAACGGGTGAATATAGTCGATGATGGATATGAGGTTGTAATAAGCTATCTTAATCAATTAATTTTACTCTGTATTAGCAGGCTGCATATTTTTAAGTCCCTTCAAATATATTTTGATTAGAAGTTCATTCTTGATTCAAAAAGAGAAAATACTTAATTACTAACAGGAGCAGAGAACGTGTAAATGTTCATATACATTGGTTGATGACTTCGAGGCAATCGATATTTTCAGACTCTAAATCGCCTGTTTATTGTGAATGCTGGAAATGGGTTTAAGATGCTGTGGAAAGCAGTGGCAGCTTTCCTTGATGCACGAACATTAGCAAAGATTCGAGTATGTTCTCTTCTCCATGAATTGTCCTATAATTAATCACTATCTTTTTAGGAAAAATTCTATAATATATATCCATATGTCTACACACATTTACAAATGTGACAATAAATTTGTATTGTCAGAGTGGTAACGTGAGTCCTATTTTGTGTAATCTTAATTTTATTAATGATAATTACATCACCTAAGACCTTGTTACAAGTTTTTGAACAAATTTGTTGTCAATGTTGTAATTTTAGTTTAATTTACATATGATAGTGTAAATGAATATGATAACTTTGTTCTCAATGTTGTAATTTTGATTTATAAAAATTGTAATTTTTGTTCAAATCGATGTAAAATAAGTGTACAATTAACATCACAATATCATAATTTGTCTCTCTTTTTAGATTGCGGAATGATTGTCTTTCAATCTATGAGATTACTATTGCAGGTGCTGGGATACAATTATCAGAGTGACTTGCTTGAAGTAATTGATCAAAGGTAGATATAGCGAAGTGCAAACTTGCAAGCACAACTGGTAATTGGTCATCTTTATAACTCTTACTAAATGTTAAAGTTCGATTTTCTGCAGTAATTTGCCGACATTTCTGGGTGGAAGCTGCACTTGTTCTGAATATGGGGGCTGCCTTTTAAGTGACAGAGGACCCTGGAACAATCCGGAGATTACAGATGTGCTTCAGGTTATCAACCTTTCGTGTTCTGAAAAATTTTCCACTTCAGTGTTTGAACTTCTAATGCAACTTTTGTTGCATCAGAGTTTAGACTTATAAGGTACCATGTTTTATGTTTACTTAATATGGCAGGGCATAAATGCTTCATCTATATCTTTCAGGCAATCTCTGCAGGCAATGAGGTAAACGGTAATGAAGAATACAGTAATGAGGCTTCAGAAGAGCCGCCGATGCAAAATAGGGTAAGCACCTCTTATAATTAACCAATCCGTAGATTCCATACTTCTGTGGAATGTTTTAAGACTGACACAATTGAATGTAATTTGCTACCCATCCGTTAAGGATGGGGTTCCCGCTAACCTGAGGGCGGGCTTGCATGCGTTAGCACTACTCATTGAAGTGAACTACAAATGACAGTTACTTATTTGATGTGCGACTCTTCCATATGATCACACGATGCGTAATACTCCATAAAAATCACAAGCAATTTTGTCAGCTTTAAGGTTACAATTCGTTTTTACCGAATTATTAAAGTTTAGCAGAACATCAAATTGTTATTCATTTAGAGAATCTTGTTGCTTGATAGGTTGCTTGATATACTCATTTTAATTGCAGAAACATGAACATTCTCTAGTTTATTTAACTCGAAAGTTTTCTGATGATGATGAGATACTCTTATAATGCGCTCATGATCAGTACTTACTACTTATGGATTTTCTCTTTCGTTGAAGAAATAACTCATTGTGTTTTATGCATTTTGTGTCAGAAAATCCAAGTTTTAGAAGCAGCACTTCAAGACGCCAAGAAAGTAAGCTTGACAAGTACTTAGTAAAGTTGCTATACATTTCAACTTATTCTGCAAACCCATATTAACTAGATTTAGTGTTGCAGAAAATTGAAGCATTAGAAGTTGCACTTGAGGACACCAAGAATGTGAGTTGTGAAACATATTTCTTCTATAAATTGGTATTATTTACTAACCTGATTCATAGTGACACTTCCTCTGTTTTTTCTCCTACCAGGTCTTGAAAGAACTTGTGCAGCATGTAGAAGAGTTGAGATCAACTTCTTGGGAAGTACATTGCGCTTCAAATTAGCAAAATAACTGTGTACATTTTCTACGCATAAACTAAAAACTTCCATTTTAGTTAATGGCCTGTATATCAATGGCCTTGTTCTGTTCAAAGTGCCTGGACTAATGTTCATGTAACCTAGAGTCGTGCATAATAATTACTTCACCAAAGTGAACAAACACGATCATCACATTTGATTATGTTGAAATAGTAGCAATTGCTACAAGACACAATAATTTTATGTATCTTTTAGATATATCCGTTGACACCAAATAATTCACTCATTATATCTAATAATGATATCTTATCCACTAATCCACCATACTTTACCCTGTACAAGAAATCGCGAATGGTCTCAAATGATATGGGGGAAATGTAGTGAGAGATGGATGAAAAAAGAATTCATTTGGCCCCCTGGTATATTAAGGACATGAAATGATTGCTCATTGCTGTAATGCTAAAGATCTCCCTGACCAATTGGAGTTAGTGTCAAATCCCGACATAGGACAAACCTTTTAGAAAAGAAACCTATTGCCATTGGGACTGTTATGAATCAATTTTGTGTCATTTTCACTTGTGTTATTACTTAACCATATAAGTTGGGGAACGTCGGCAACAAGATGTGGCTTGTAGCTGTCCTAATGACGAGTCATTGTTGTACAAAACTACAAACGATTGGATCTTTTGGGGGAATTCATCAAGTGCCATATATTAAAAGTTACTTATGCACTTCTATACATATATTTTTTTAATATTGAAGATGAATTCTCCTTTATAGTTTGTACTTTGGAGAGATTCTTTTAATTATTTAACTATTAATAATAACGTGTTGTGGTGAACGTAGTATTTATCTCAAGAATAAATAAAACTATTTATCGTTGGTAGTCATCCAAAGGTCACCTACCCCTTCAATAAGCAGCAAGAAGTAGACAGTTTCATGCTCTTGAGGTTTTGGAGGAGAAGGAATTATAAAACAAAATTTCTTAAGGGCCCTTTGGTGCCGGCACAAAGTTGATACTTTTTATAAGCAACATTTTTAGTTGGTGATATTTTGTTCCCTTCGATTTTTTGACAATTACTCGGAAACGCTTACACGTAGGGGTCATCATGGGCCGGGCTAGGGCCGGCCCTACCCTAAATTTTAAAGCTTAGGGTCGGGCCGGGGGGTCTAGTCAAAGTCAAAAAAATTTAGGGCCTGGTAGGGTCGGGTCGGGGCTTAAATATGCTAACCCTTACCCGCCCGAAAGGCCCGAGCCACTAGGGCCGGGTCGGGCCGGCCTTCCGAATAGGGCCAAGTAGGGCCGAAATGGACCTTAATTTGTTTAACAAAAAGAAATATATTATTTTTATTTTTTATCTCAAAATGTGACTCAATGGTTATATAATACAAGACTCATTGTTTTTTGTTGATCATATTTAATATATATATATATATATATATATATACAGTCCGGCTACACTCATGGGCGGGCTTAAAGAGCCAGGCCGTAGGGTATGGCCGGGCTTCATTTGCATGACCCTTACCCTACCGTATTTGAGAAAGGGTAGGGCCGGCCCGCCCTAATGCAAGGGCCGGGCGGGCTTAGGGCCGAATGGCTAAATGATGAGGCCTACTTACACGAATGTAAGTGCCACTATTTAGCGGATATTGATACATTATTGCACAAAATAGAACTCTAAGACATATCACCTACTTTTTATTATTATTATTATTATTATGAAGGCATAGCCAATATATTGATCTCAAGCCAGAAGAGCCATTACATATCATTCCGCTGCTATTAATAGACAAACAAGAAGTTGTGGTGGTACCACGTTAATACATAGGGATAGACCACTCATTAAATAACCAGTGCCCATTAGACATATCACCTACTTATCTTGGTTTCTAACATTTAATTCAATTGACACTATACAATTTCGATGATTACAATGTATAGGATGGTGGGGTGGTTGCTAAACCTTAATATACATAGAAAATAGAGATAATTTCCTTTCTTTTTAATCGACTTTTTAGTTTAAAGCTCGGGAGAACCAAGATATTCAAATTGGACTCCCCTTGATCGTGTCTCTGGAAAGATAGTGATATCATATTTAAGATTTTATTACATGTGCACAAAGAGACAACAATGTCACAATTAACCTCAATAACCTCCGCAAAAAAAATAAAATAAATAAATAAATAAATCAAAGAAATCAAGGTGCACATATGGGACAATGATTTGAAAAATGCCAAATGAAGGATCACAAGTTTAAAAAAAAAGTCAAAATTGAGGGACTGAACACTTCAAAACAAGAAATTATATATATATATATATATATGCTTTACCAAATGGGTCCATATGGCATTAGCACAATCTTCCTCTCATTAGCCACTTTTCCCCCTACCAAATCAAGCTCACCAACCACAAAATAAAGCATTTTACTTAGCTAAAAAGACAAGTCTTTATGAACAAAATTAATTTTTTTCCCAATAATAAATTATAATTATTTTAAAAAAAAAATGGAAAAACTATCAAAATAAGGGATCGAGAGAAAAGAGGTTGTTCAATTTTCATAATTAGCAATGAGAAATAAATTACTCATAATTCCCAAAAGTCCAAGAAAAGAAGAAGAAGAAGAAGTAAAAATAAAATAATTATAATTTCCTGAAAAAGAAAAAGAAAAAAAAAAAACCACTTTTTCCCACTCATAAAATCACAATCATTATTAATGTTTGAGCTCCGCTCTTCCTTGTTCCCCCAACGCCTAAATCTGGTTGTTCTCTCCGCCAATCTATCTCTGTTCCAAATCGGAAACCGAAATTCCGATCAGCGAAAACTCCAATGAGCACCGGCGAGCTTCTCAGCATCGAGCCTCTCGAGCTCAAGTTCCCCTGTCAGTCAATTTTGAATTTCACCGAAACGCTTTCGTTTCGATCCGTTTCGATTTTTGTTGCATGCCGCGTTTCGTTTTTTGATTTTTTGTTTTTCTCTGCAGTCGAATTGAAGAAGCAGATCTCTTGCTCGCTTCAGCTCTCGAATAAGACCGATAGCTATGTCGCTTTCAAGGTATTCCATTGACTCTTTGGTTTTCGTTTTCTGTTTTTTACCTGCATCTTCATTTTTGTGCATATTGTTAGGTAATGTTGTGAATTACGGAGAATGTGAATAGGTTTTTGAATTACTGCATGGATTTGATTAAGCATGAATTGTTTGTTAATTTCGTAATTGATCTCCACATGTGGCTTTTTTAGGGAGCTTTATTTTTTTACGTGTGTTGTAATTGACGAAAAAGAAAATTAAATCTGGAGTTTCTGTAAGATTTGAATTTTTCGATTATGTTGTGTATTTCCGAATTGAGGCTTGTGTTTTTTTTTTCGAATTGTCATATTGGTGGTAGAAATGAAGATTATAGGATGCTTTGGATGTTTGATATTGATTTTGGTTGTGTTTCAGGTCAAAACTACGAATCCGAAGAAGTATTGTGTTCGTCCGAACACGGGAATTGTTTTGCCGCGATCCACCTGTGATGTTATAGGTGAATAGTAATCATTTTTGTTGTGTGGTTTATGTAGAATGTGTTTTTGTAAATGATGAAGATTAATGGTTTTTGATTGTTTGTTGTGATTCAGTTACAATGCAGGCGCAAAAAGAGGCTCCTCTAGACATGCAATGCAAGGATAAGTTTCTCCTGCAGAGTGTAAAAACCAATGACGGTGCAACTCCGAAGGATATTACTCCAGAAGTGGTAGTTACATTACACAATGTTCTGAATTCTGATGTGTGTGGGTACTTTATGTTGAATGCTATTCATTTGTGGGATTGCGGTTGTGTGTAGTTCAATAAAGACGCAGGACATGTGGTTGAGGAGTGCAAATTGAGAGTGGTATATGTTTCTCCACCTCAGCCCCCTTCTCCGGTCCCAGAAGGGTCAGAGGAAGGGTCTTCACCAAGAGCTTCTGTTACAGAGAATGGAAATCTTAATGGTTCCGAGTTTTCCAATGTGAGTACTTTAGATTATAAGACTATAATGAATATTTTCCATAGTCAGAAGAGAGATATTGATTGCCTTGCCGTTTATTGGTGATTTCAGGCTGCAAAAGGACTTTCAGAGCAGATTGAAGTTCCGAAGAGATCTGCAGAGGTAAATGCCTACACATGCAGAAACAAAAGCCCTAGTTTATTTGTTTACTATTGTGTCACATATAACTCATCCAGTTTCTATGCATTTTTTTAGGTCAGATATCTGTTACTTTGAACTATAGAAGAAAGGGTGTAGTTATTGAATTTTTTAGAAATGGAAGCCCATATGGATGATAAGAACCTAACTCTCTCCCAAACCTCATCGATCCCTACTCCTTTGAACTAGTTAGTGTAACGATAACCTTCATGTGGACCTCACTTAGTATGTTATAAAACTATATAATAATTAGGCTGGTGCTCTGTGATGCTAACAAAACCCATCTGGCCTTAGTGTGTTGCACATACACACATGGAGTCCTCATGAGCAATAGATGATTGTGGACTTTTGTTTGTCCCCTTGCTTTGTCTTCCTGGGTTACATCGTACTCAGGTGTTATCCTTTTGATACATCAATGCTCGAACTAGTACACGGTCAAATGTCATCAGGCATTTTATGTATAGATTTGAGTTTTGTTGTCTTGTATAACATGGATGTTGTACCAAGTTGTTTTTTCAGAAACTTAGTATGGCATAACAATCTCCTAAATTATTTTTTTATGTATTTATGGCTAATTGGCTATATAGGTATATGTTAGTTTCTTAATCAGACATGGCTCATACATATAGATATAAATGCTAATATGCTATACTAAACAATTTTTTTTTTAATTTTTTTAATTTTTTTTAAAATTTTAAATTTTAATTTTTTTTATTTCTGCTAGGATTGTGCGATTGAGATCCTTTGGAATATTGCTTAATTATTCATGGTTCAATAGTTATTTACGCAAATGTACTTAACATTATTACAAGAACCATGCTTCACAGACTTGCTGGATTAGGATATTCCATCATTAGAGAAATGACTTTGAATGCAGTTGTTTCTCCTGGTTCTGTCACCAATTAGAGTTTAGCCTTACCTGAATTTGGGAGTTGCCTGAACTGATGAATGTTTTTGCACCTTTTGGTTTTACATCATTGTTTCTTGGATGACTGGTTTTAGTACTGGCCTTCAAAATTATCATCTACATACTAGGTGTCTCTAGAGAACTATTTTATGCTTTTAATGGGAGTTGAAATTGTATCACATCTTGTGAATGGCTTTCAGTTGCAAGATTGTGCTTTCCTTGTATTATCTCTAGTCTCTTGAGTCCATTTTTAATTGCAAGGTATCTTATTGTTTGTTCATAGTTTTCTTGCCCTGTTTTGCCTTTTATCTCTATTTCCTACCAGTATGGCAATGCATAATCTGCACAGGTTAACCATGTAACCTGAAATTACTTCTGTTGTTCAAATGTTGCTTGTGCCATAAGTATTTTTTATTTTTTAGGTCAATATGCCATAACTAGTAGTTCTATACAACTTATATCCTTGAAGTTGTAGTGTTTGCAGGTCTAGTTTTTATATCATTTAACTTATAATTGCAGGAAAATGCACTTATTAAGAAATTGTCAGAGGAAAAGTCAAATGCGCTTCAAACAAATAAGAGGCTTCGTCAGGAGCTGGTGAGGGTTTAATATGCATCTTGTATAGCATTGTGTTTATTCTCCTGTTTGCCCTGTAATGTTTGGAAGCAGTATATTTATCACCCGAACTTGAACGAGGTTGTACCTTGATTTTTACCATATTTTCTTGATCAAGTATATGTGTGTGTCTAACTTTGTACTCGAGTGTAGGTAATTTTTCACTCTTCAGCCCAGAATTCTTGAATGCATAAGCTCTATTGTTGTATTTCCAGTTAAAATTGGTCTTTACCACAGTTAGAGGTTGTACCTTGATTTTAACCATATTTTCTTGATCAAGTATTTGTGTGTCTAACTTTGTACTCATTTATGTAGGTAATTTTTCACTATTTGCATGCCCAGAATTCTTGAATGCATAAGCTGTATTGTTGTATTTCCAATTAAAATTGGTCTTAGTTATACCAACAGAAATACTAATCAGCTCTAAGAATCAGCGTGTTGTCTTTACTTCTTTTGCCTTTTGAAATATGCAGTATCGAGGAATACATCCACTGTGGAGTGTGGATGTTTAGTGTGTTGAAATGACTTTTGATCTCTGTTTTTATTTGTATTGAAAAGTCACCACGGGTAGAAAAACGAATCATCTCACCAATTTTGTTTCATTAAAAATGTCACTCCTTTTTGGCTATTCTCCTGCTAACATAATCATTATCTCATTTTATAAACGATTGAAAGGATGGATTCCACACTTCCACTTTTCTTCAATTTATGTCTTGCTTGTCAAATATTGTTGCTCTATTTCTTAACAAGTTCTTTTGCAGGAACTCTTAAGAAATCAAGGGGGCAAAAGCCATGGTGGTGTTTCAATCATTGTCGTCATTATTATTGGCCTCATTGGCTTACTTTTGGGTTATCTCATGAAGAAGTCGTAAGCAGTTTGTTGCAGATCTTTTGCCAAAACCATTTCCTTCTCAGTCATTGAAGAATGATGGTGGAAGGACACAAACGAACGAAGGAGAGGTGCTTCATCTTTTAGTTAGCTTTGCCAAAGTTTCTAATCTTGTTTAGGTGGGGTCATGAGTCTGTAGGTGCTGGAATACTAGATTAGCTGTGTCAGACTCGTTTGGTAAAACTCAACATTCTTTTTGTAACTTAAAAGGATGATTTTTACTTTTTTATTTTGTGGTTTTAACTTGAGGGACCTTGCTCCACTATGTCTTGACTGTTAATAATTTTATACATCTCAATATGATGTAAAACGCGTATTCAGTTATTTCATTACTAAATTTTTCTGTTCGTTTGTAGCTATCCTTATGGATGTAAGTGACCCATTTGTTTAACTTTTTTTGTGTCAAGTTGTTCTGGGCTTGTAAATTATGTTTTGCATGTTGTGATGGTCTGTGTCATGTCATTAGAAACAAAATAAAATTGCGCTTTCTGAAGTAATGAGAATATGAGATATAAACCAAGATCTTTCCAGTTCCAGACCTAAGACGTGGCCTTAAAAGTTACAGAAAAGATGACACTAAATAGGTAACACTGACCAAAAAATGAAAAACTAAATAGCAGACTCAACGACAACAATTAACGACAGGCTGCAGATACTTCCCTATCCATGAACCTGAAGTTGTCTCTGTGAAGCTAGCTTGATTAATACCGCTCCCGGATTCTCTTCGCTCCATTTAATACCTTCGTTCTGGATGAGTCTGATGACAGATTGTTTCAGAATAGACTTTCCTGCACCACAGCCGGTGATAACCCTGAGGTGCCGAAGCGACTGCACATTGGTTCCTTTCAGAAGGTGGATTTTCAAAAGCTTCATTGCTTGTTTGATATGCTGGCCATGCAAATCAATAGTTATCACACCATTGTTTATCCACTTATCCTTGTTTCTAGCTTTGAAGATCTCTTGGCTTGCCTTCTCATCCGCCTCTCGTGCCAATTTCGCCTTTACCTTCGCCTGCTCAGAGAGGTAACCTGCGTATGCCCGCGATCCGTTTGAATACGCAGTTGCAGCTTTCTGATATTGGGACGTTACTGAATCCCAGTGCTGCTTTGCAGTCCCTCTATATGCATCATATTCAGCTCCTATGGCAACATCAAGCTCAGGTCCCGATGACTCTTGCAATTTCTTCACACTATTCTTCCAAGAATTCATGGTTCTTGGTTCTTCATTTTCAGGACTCCTCTTAGATTTTTTGAACAAAGATTCCAACACCACCTGAGAGAGGTTATCTGAGCTCGTACTCCGGTGAGCTTTGGAAGTAGTACCAGCAAGAACCTCTTTATAACTCTGGTGAGTATCTCCCACACAGTACCATGTCTCACTTGAGGAAGAAGATAACTCAAGTAGGGCATCCAAGGCCTTTTCAACTTCATACCCACAGTGAGAAAGGACATCCCTAACAACACCCAAGTTTAACTCCGACTCGTCTCCGAGCATAGACCAAAGAAACTGTTCGGCCTCCTCCTCTTCTCTAGTAGCAGCAACTTCAAACCTGGACGTCATCTTCCACGTTCTAGAAAGATCTCACGTACTTTTCCGTAAATTAGAAAAACTGTTCCAGCGGCCGGAGTAATACCCCAGAAACCCTTTTCTGTTTACTCCTAAATCACAGCTTCTCGATCGGTTACCAATTCTGAAGGTAGCCAACTCGACCCAAATTCTACTTATATAAGTAGGTTGTTGGTATAAGGAATCGGCAAGGTTTCTCTTTTTGGTGCGAGTTTCTAATCCTACTTGGGTACGGATTTCAAATCCTAGTTGCAGTAGTAAACCAATATCAAAAGATTATTAGTGGACATAAATGCCCCCTTAAAAGATTAAAAATCTTTGAAAGTCCAGGTTAATAAAAACAATAGCCGAAACTCCCACTTTCTTGTCCCACTATCAAAACATCAAGCGTTTGGAGGTTTTTGTAATAAAGGGATAACTGTAAAATTCTATAACTTTGTTAAATCAAATCAAAATTATCAACTACAACCCATGTCTCGGAAATTTTTAAGTGGAAAGCGCAAGAGATAATAGTAACTCTTGTATATAAGTTCTAATGTTTGGTACTATTATTTACTTTTGTGTGCTATCACTAGACGAGTAGGTGCAGTTATTTCGGTAGTGGTCTTACATGCTACTCTTACTGGGTGACTCATTATTTGTAACCTTCGCCATCAATGAAATTTTTCTGACGTTTTTACTTTAGGAAAAAAAAAAAAGAAAAAAAAATATATGTCCCCAACAAGTCTTGTTAACGTTGGATAAGAACTTCTAATCCCACTTGATGACACATAGCTAGATCAAGCACGTTGTATATATTCAATTTATCTCTAATCTGTATAATTTGAGTTTCAATCGCAGAACTAGAGATGATTCAGACCCTACTCCATCACTTCAAGAACTTTGTATACAAAATAGGCATCAGAAAACCAATCGTCACCAGTAATTACATTGATGGATCAATTGAGTAGATAAATGTTGTATCTTGCAACCGATACATGGACTTCTTTCAAAACATTAATTACATGATTCTCACTGCACACTTTATTGATGATAATTGGGTGTTGCATAAGAGAATTCTTAATTTTTGTGTGATCCCAAATCATAGGGGGAGAGCTATAGCTAATCTTTTGGAGGATTGTTTGTTGGAATGAGGTATAGAGAAGATTCTCACAGTTACCGTTGATAATGCTTCGTCAAATAATGTTGCATTGAGGGAGTTGAAAAAGAGGATAGGTGATTGGGGGGTCCCTAATGCACTTTTGCATGAAGGGAAGAATTTGCATCTGAGATGTGTAGCCCATATTTTAAACTTGATTTGAATGATGGGTTGGATGTAATGAGGATGACCATTGAGGCCATTCGGAAAGCAGTGAGGTATGTTAGATTCTCCTCACAAAGACTTGATTTTTTCAAAGAGTGTGTTGAAAGGGTGAAACTAGAATGCAAAGGGCTTGTGATTTTGGATGTCCTTACTAGGTGGAATTCCACATTCTTGATGTTGGAACGGGCTTTGAAACTCCAAAAAGCCTTTGATAGAATGACAGAAGATGATGCCGGTAATTTTTGGGAATGACTCCAAGGTGACACGAATGAAAAGCTAAAAGAAGGGCCACCGGCAAGTGTTGATTGAGAGTATGGGGAGCAATTTGCCGATTTCTTGAGACCATTTTATGAAGTCACTTTAAAGATGTGTTGTTCTACTTCTCCTACTATTCATAACACCTTTGGTGATTTACTTCATATTTATGGTGTCTTGCAAGAACAATCTAACCCGTGCTTGTTGGAGATTGCATCACCCATGCAAGACAAGTTTAACAAGTATTAGGGTAACTTTGAAAAGTTAAATCCCTATTTGTTCATTGGTATTGTTCTTGATCCACGTCATAAGTTGGAAAAAGTTGTTGATTATTTTGAGATACTTGATGGGGAGATGGATGAAAAGGTGGAAGCTAACACAAAGAGAGTGAAAGATCTCTTGTATGACATTCACAAGGTGTATGAAGAAGAGGGAAGAGAAAATGGTGTTAGTGAGGTTAGTGGTACTCAAGCATCAAGTGAGGGGGTGTCTTCTTCAACTAAAGGTTGTACGGAGTTAGAAAGGAGGTTGAAAGAGAAGGAGCAAAGGAGAAGAGCAAAGAAAGCCGAGATCATCAACAATGATGTGAATAGATATCTTGGAGATCCTATTGAAGGTGATGGTGAAGACTTTGACTTGTTGAATTGGTGGAGGGTGAATGGAGTTTGTAAATATCCCACATTGGTCTGCGTTGTGAAGGAGATTAATTCTAGCTATTCCGGTGTCAACCATAGCTTGGGAATCTTCCTTTAGCACAAGTGGAACGATTATTGATCAATATCATAGCTCCCTAACTCCTAGAATGGTGGAGGCCTTGATATGTAGCCAAAATTGGCTTAGGAGTGAAAATGTGTAATACATCATGTGCCTACCATTGAGGAGATGGAGTTGTGTGAAGAAGCGGAAAGAGGTAATTGTTTCTATTTTCTTATTTAATGTTCTTTGGGTTAATAAAGTTGTAATTTTTATGTTATATATGAGTGTATGTATTTCTTTTCTAATGTTTTTGTTTTTTATTGTTCTCTTATGCCAATGTAGAATTACTTATGATGCCATGTTGAGCTGCAGTGGGGAGTAGTTGGAGTGGTACATTACCTCCAAAGGCGAAGACTTCATCTTTCCGAGCTTGAGTTCATACCCTCCTTCATATGTTGAGGTTTGTTGATTCTCTTTGTGATGTTTAATCTTTTAGTGAACTTAAACATTTTTCATTTGTGAGGTTAGTGTTGATGACTTAATAGACTTTATAAACTTTGGACTCTATATTTTTTTACCATTTCATACGTTGATGGACTATAAATTTTTGGACTAAATTCTTTATTTTGAAGCTTTGAAGTTTGAATTATGAACTATGGAGTATAGATTATTGTCTATTGAAGTATAAAGCATGCATTAGTGAACTTGTAAACTCATTGTTATGGATTATTATTATTATAGGTTTGAAGAAACAAAAAAATTTCGAGTTAAAATACCAAAGAGATAGAAGTAGAAGTGGTAAAAATCTGTTTTACTTCAAAAAAATAAAAAATAAAACCGAACTCGATCGAACCGAACCGGTCTGTTCGGTTTTTGGTTTCAACTTCCCAAAAACACAAAACTGAACCAAACCAAACCGAAGTCCAAGTTCGGTTCAGTTCTCAATTTCGGCCCAAAACCGAACCGAATCAAACCGAAGCCATCCCTACCAGCAACCAAACTCCTCTAAGGCGCTGGCAAGAACCACGTACCACAAGAAATCATTGAGAAGATTGTTCAACATCTCGACGCAAGTACTGATCGGATACCCTTAAGATTTGTCTCTAGGTCTTAGAGGTCAGTTGCTACTTAAAGAGGCGCTCCACAGCTCCCCTGGTTAGTACACCCTCATGCCCCTAATTCCAAGTTTTCCAGCCACTCCAATGGAAAAGTTCATTAGTTAAGGCTACTTAAGAAAATTCAAGGAGGGTGGTGCTTTGGGTCATCAAAAGGTTGGCTCATCATGGTCAAGGAAGAAGGACTAGACTCAAAAATATTTTTCCTAAATCCAATTTCAGGAGACATAAACAAGCTTCCATATTTTAAAGGGTTTGTTGAACTAACAGGACCTGATCATGAAGCAGGTCTTTTCTTTGATCACATTATATTATCTAGCTCTGATATTTCAAATTGTATGGTCATTGCAGTTATCAATTGTGAATTGGGTTTGTGCAGACCCGGAGACAAAAGCTGGAGTGTCTCCGATATCTTGGATGAAAATGAGTATTTTAGCAACGTATTGTTTTCTTGTGGAATGTTATATCCCTTGGTCAATAATGATGACATGGATGGAGTTATAGTAGCTCAGACTTTAGTGTTTGAAGATCATGAAGTGGAATTGAAGTTGGTCTATGACAAGAAAGAAAAAATATGTATGGATCTCGATGACAAAGAACTTTTTATATGTCCTTTGTACAAGACATATTTTTTAGAATCAGCCACAATGAAATTTTGTTGGTCCATCGAGCTTTAGTGTATGGGATTAAGTCAATGATGATATGGAAGACAATGAGGGTGAAGATGAAGGCGACAACAACAATGAAGAAGAAGAAGAAGAGGAGGAGGAGGAGGAGGAGGAGGGTGGTATGGCAAACAATGAATTTTGGATAATAACATGGACATTGATGATGATGATGAGTATGGTAACGATGATGAGGAAAGTGGTAATAGTAATACTAACAATTGAGATATTAATGGGAGATAGGGAGGATGATAATGATAGCAACTATAGTGATGATGATGATGAAGACAACTATAGTGATGATGATGAAGGCAATGGTGATGATGAGGAAGGCTCTTTCAAAATATACAAGATTGGATCCGAGAAAGACAACCTTATTAGTATAGATAATTTGGGGGACCGAATACTTATTTTGGCAGACCAAGGTTCTTCGTTGTCCCTCTCAACAAGTGACTTCGAAGAGAAGAAGGAAATTGCATTTATTTTGGGTCAGATAATGGAAACGACAAGTTAGATCCTCTAGAAACTCTTAAACCAAATATAACGCGCTACTTAGATGCCTTCTACTTAATAGATGGAGCAATTGAGCCATCATTTCTAGATCTCAATATGCCAATACAGTTGTTCACTCCAATTTTGTGATAAATTTTCAAATAGAATAAAGTTTCAGTACCAATAATACAAGAAGAGTTTCAGCACCAATTAATATTAGTTTGTTTCAGACTTTTAGCAGTTCCAACTTGTAATCTTGCACTAATAATAAGTTAATAACCAATCCTAATTTTATGCAAAATTGTTGGACACTGGAACTGGGAATCTTGGAGCTAATGTCCTAAGATAAGTCCAATGCTATATTTTACAGCTGGATCTCTTTTGGTGTTAGTATAAGAATTTTATGTGTTGGCATTCCTTATACAAAACAGTAAGTGTTAGGCCGAGGTTAGAACTATGTCAGTGTTTGAGGTGAAGAGGAAAGGTTTTGGAACACATGATGAAGACCCCCAACTGACCTTAGTGAAGCTCTCAAAGGTAATTCATTCATTGCATCTCATAACATATTTGTTTCTTGTGTGATTGCACGAAGGGATGAAGACTGTGTTTCAATCCCGAAGTGGTCTGAAAAACATCTGTGCATGATTAATGTTAGTTTGCCAATATAGACGAGTTTCAATTGAATTCATTCATATATCTGATTTATAGGATTGCATCTGATTTAAATGATTTCGTTAGTTATGCATATCATTTTATTTAGGGATAAAATCATTTTTATTACCTAGATAATTTTAGGAATACTACTTTCCTAATAGAAGTCAATTAGGTCTAGAGTTTTAAATTCCCTAGATGTTTTAGGGTGTTGGCTGCACATACATGTAGGAGAAAAATATTTTCTTTAGAAGCACTTGTTCCATGTTGAAGTGAATTTATAATTCAATCAAACAGCTTCATATCATTCATATCATTTGCATGTCCGAGAATCCCACGAGGTCAATTGGGAGGAAGTGGCGTGCATAGTTCGTGTGTCCAAGTTAGAGAGACGAGTGGAAGCAGTTCTAAAGGCAGAGAACAACAAGGTGGTGTTTGTGCAACCGTCTAAATGAGTCTAGTCAGAAATAGCTGAGGTCAGAGCTATTCACGTTGGTTGTAAGTCGATATGTGCTTGTTCATATTCACTCAGTGCATCGCTTTTCATTTGACCTTTAGGAGTTAAAACCCTCAGTTGTTTACCTCAATTTGAGGGTTTTACTGCTTCAGCAAATAGTTTGTGTCTGAGTTCTTTATTTCCACTGTGGTTATTGATTAATGCTATCCCCTTAGGGATGGCAAAAATCCCCAAAGGGGCGGAGCTCCATTTGATACCCGCCCCTAATGGGGGGAGGATTCGGGGACAAATGGGGAATGGGGATAGGGATCCCCAATCCCCGCTATCTAAGATTGGGGATGAGGCGGGGATGGTATTGTGATCCCCATACCCAAACCCGCCCTAATAATATATACATATATTTAATATATATATATATATATATTAATTTATATAATTTATTTTTTATAATATAAATCACAAATATATACATTTACTACTTTACTTTAATGGCTACACTTTTACTATACAAAAGGTACTGTATAAACTCTAACTTCATAAACAACCCAACCGTTCCTATCGTTCTCTCTAACCCTAACTTAATTATGATTTATGAATTTAATCATGTTTTAATTTTACTTGTTGTAGATTTTGATTTTAAAAAAAGACAATATGAGAAAAAATTATTTTATTTATTAAATTCTTATTGGGGATTTGGGGTGGGTTTCGAGGCCTAGTCCCCAGTGGGGATGGGGACGGGGAATCCCCAATATATTTTTATTGGGGATGGGGGTGGAGAATGACCCCGGAGATGGGGATGGTATTGTGATCCCCAAGAATCAAAGAAAAATGGCTTTTTTTAATAAATCCCTATATCCCGTTCATGATTAATTTTGAAATACATTAAATCTGGGTCACAGAGATTAATAGACGTCTGCAATCCTCTTACTGTAGTTTGGTAATTTTAAGAGAAAATTTCAGCTACCGTCCCCAAACTATGCTGCCAAGGCCAATTTGATACCCGAACTCTCAGAAGTATCAATGTGATACCCAAAGACGTATTTTGACATAAACGTGATACTTCCGTCAAAAATCTCTAACGGCGACGTCTGTTTGCTGACGTGGCAAGCACGTGGGCCCCTAAAAAAAGTGAAATGACCAATTTACCCTTTTTTTTGTTAATTCATTTTTTTTCTTTTCATTTCTTTTTCTTCTTCTTCTTGTTCTTGTTCTTCTGGGATTTTGTTCTAGCCAAACCGCCCAAGCTCCGCTCCTTCTCCTCCACCCAAGAATCAAAGAAAAATGGCTTCTGCTTCTTCTTCAACCTCAATCCTTTTCTTCTTCTCTCTCCTCCTCCTCACTCTCTTCTCCTTCCCCTCCACCCAAACCATCACCAACGCTGCCATCATCCTCTCCAATTCCTGCTACAAATCCATGTTCTTCGCACTCAACTCCCGGCGGACAGACCCAAAACGAAAGTTGGGTGACATGATTTAAAAATAAAAAAAATCAAATCTTTCTGCACCCAGAAAACTGCTCTGGGCACCCGGAGACGCCCATGTCTTCTTCTCCGCCAAAATTGATCTCCTTCTTCTTTGCCCAGCAGCTTTCCTCTTCCGGGGCAACCAACTGGGAAACCGGTTCGCTGCACACCAAATTCTGGTGAACCTTAGCTCCACCAACCATCTTCTTTCTTCGCAGAGACCGTCACCCATTCGCTAATAGCACCTCCGTTCATCAAACCCCCTCCTCCGCCGCCACAACCTCAACGTCCTCCTCCTCCACCGCCGTCGTCATGTCAGTAACAACAGATACCAAAAACTCCAATCAAAATCACAATCACAAGGCCAAAGCAATATATAACTATGAATTCATGTATACAAGAACTAAAAACAAACCCAGCATAAACCAAAAAAGCAAAACCAACCCAGATAGCAATTGAGCACAATTAGACCAAGAAAAAGACTTGGCAGCTAGTACCTGGTACCTTTGGCTTCTCCCACACACTGTCAATTGCTCGATTTGAGTGAAGAGTTGAAGCTGAAGAGCGAGCTCCACTGCCTCAACAACAATGGCAAAAATCACAGAACCTCTCGTCCCTGCAAATCAAACACCTCAAGCATAAGCAGATGAACCACCTCCAGACTTCGATCTCGAAACCATGCGAGGCCTCCTCCTCCACCTCTTCCTTCTCGCCTCAAAATCGGGTCTTTCATTTTGTCCTCCGTTGTTTTGAATTCAAACATGAGCTTCTCCCTCACCGCCTCGATCCCCTCCTCCTCTTCGCTGTCGCCGACGCTCTCGATCCTCTGCCTCCTTACCCTGCTCCGCCTGTCGAACTGCCCCTCTGATTCCCCTCCCCGCCGCCGAACCACCCCCACAGCCCCATAGCTGATCGCCGATCAAACGGCGCCGCCGCTTCGCCATCAGAATCCAGTTTCATGCACTGCAGGTGCTTCTGGTTCCCCCATTTCAAATCCCCACGGCAAACTGAAATTGTGCAGAGGCTTCGTCGCTGCTCTGACTGTTCTTCATAAACCCACAAATCCATTCCCAGAAAATAACCAATTGTGATAGAAAGAAGAGAGGATCAGATTGGGGAATGAAGAGAGAGAGAGAGAGAGAGTGCTCGATCTTTTTTTTTTTTTTTTAAATTAATTAGTAGAGAAAGACAATTTTACCCTTGATAAAAATATCACATGAAACCCACGTGCTTGCCACGACAGCAAACAGACAGTGCCGTTAGAGATTTTTGACAGAAGTATCACGTTGATGTCAAAATACGTCTTTGGGTTCGAGTCACCATGGGGGCAGGAGTGAAACCCTTTGATCCTCTCTTTTAATAATAAGAAAAAAAAAATACGTCTTTGGGTATCACATTGATACTTTTGAGAGTTCGAGTATCAAATTGGCCTTAGCAGCATAGTTTGGGACGGTAGCTGAAATTTTCTCAAATTTTAATTAATTCAAAATTGAGAATAATTTCCATCTAAGCCTATTCACCCTCCCCTCTAGGCTTAAACCATATCCATCCTACTACTTTCATTTGGTTCACATTATCAATTCTATTGGGTTGCTGTAAACTACTACAAATTGTGAATTTCTGAGTTTAGATGAGAAGGATATATACCATATTGGGATATTGTAGTTGTTTTTCCTTGGTTTAATTAATATAGTAAATCAGTAATAGATGCAGTCAGGCATGATGTGGTTTGTTCTTGTAGGTTATCTAATTTGTTCAAGCTGAAAGTTTGCTACCATTTAGACTTTGTTTGTTTCATGCATTACAAGGCTGGGAACATGGAAGTATTTTGTTTTCCTATTTGATAACTACAACACGATGGAATGGTTCTTAATTACTCTATGTAAAGGAAAAATGGATCCCTCTCCAATCCTCCATGTTCCTTAATCTATAATTTTCTACTATGTTAATTAGAGCAACAACTACGCACACAATTTTACAACTAAAATGCATACTAAAAAGTAAAAATTGAGAATACCAATACTGACCTAAACCCTATACTTTTTAAATCTTTAATTGAATTCTTTTTCCAATGGAAAAAGGTAAAAACCCACAGACTGTGTTTTATTTGGATATGGATTCCTAGTACAGCAGAGTTTACTGAAGAAGCTCTTCTAAAGTATCATCCTGGAATTGAATATTGATTTACAATTGAACAACAAGAAAAAGCAAGCTAGATCGAGAGAGTGAAAAGACATGAGCAGCAACCCAACTCGTTTCCGGAGTTGGCAAGAGCCACCACCAGATATTATGGAGAAGATTATACAGCGTCTCGACATAACCGATCGAATACGTTTAAAATTTGTCTGTGAGTCTTGGAGGTCAGTTGCTAGGCGAAGAGACATCCGTGGTGCTCCGCAGCTCCCCTGGTTAGTACACCCTCATAACCCTAGGTCCAAGTACTTGATATTTTCTAGCCTCACTAATGGTCAAGTTCACAAGTTGAGGCTCCCTCCAGGAGGGTGGTGGTTTTATGGTTCTTCTAAAGGTTGGTTGATTATGGTCAAAGGAAAAGGACTAAACGCTGAGATACTTGTACTAAACCCGATTTCTGGAGCCCAGCACAAGGTTCCATCTTTCCATGATGAGTCTGTAGTAATTGATCATGAAGCTGATTCTTTCCTTGAAAATATAGAATTATCTAGCGCAAACGAGTCCGAATGTATGGTGGCTGCAGTTTTTGAATGTGTATTAGGTTTGTGCAAACTTGGAGAGAAAAGCTGGACATTCTTCCTGGCATCAGGGTATATTATAAATATACTGTTTTCATGTGGCAAATTATATGCCGTGCTCCATGGTGATGACGGTAACATGGAAGATGAAAGTTTGAATTTTGGAGATAATGTAGTAGAAGTGAAGTTCGTCTTTGACAGTTTTGAAAATTTATTGAATAACCCCGAGTTTATTGTACCAGAGATTTATCCCGACTCTACGATCATGCGGAATAGTGAAGTGAACTCATATTTGTTAGAATCAGCGAACAATGAAGTTTTGTTGATCCATCAAATTTATGATCGAAAAACAATGTATGTGGGTGAGGAAGATGATCTAATTCACATCTGCATTATCATCCACATCATCAGCATTCTGTTAGGGCAGATCGGCCTTATGATTGAACTCAATTCTTTTACTGTTGCTGATGCCCTTGTATGCTTATTCATTTTCGTTGGTGCTTTCCTCGTTTCCTTTTTTCTTGGTGGTGTTTTCGTCGCCGTTAATAAGGATGATGAGGGTGGTGATGAAGGAAACAACAACAATGAACATTTAAAAGGAGATGACGACGATGAAGCGGACGGTGCACCAGTAGGTGACGACGACAATGAGGATGGTGAGAGTGATGAGGAAGTTGACGACAGCGACGAAGAAGACGAGGGCGGTGTGGAAGGTGATTGTCACGCCCCGAATTTTGAATAACCAATTCAAATCCGAAACATGAATAAACAATTAATACAAATAACGTTCTGAATTTTTTTCTCAGAAACAAACACACCACTCGCCACTCAACACAAAAACTCGAAAACCTCGAGTTAATTATTACAATTCACTCTTACAAAGTAAAATTGTAAAGCTCTAAATGAGCATAACAAACCTCACAATATAATGTTGTAATTCACATAACACTACTCTAAGCAGCCCGATCACCGTCCTGGTTCTCCTGACCTGCAGGGTTATCCGCTACACCGTTTGAATAGTGTACCGGGATTGCAACAACACAAAACCCGGTAAGCTTTTGACAGCCCGTATGAGTAAAAAGAAAGAACTGTTGATTTATTAAATTACAGTTCAAGTAAAATTCAACAGTATTACGTCTGCAAAGAGACATCAAACCACTCATGTAAAACCACAAGGAATACATTTTCACAATCCTCAAATCACAATACAACACACTGGTCCTGCAAAAAACCCAACCCACATAACACCACTTTGGTCCATCCCAACAGCACGTTAGAGCTCTAACCACATCGCTACCAGTCACCTTGGCCTAGGTGCAAGTAATGCGACATACTTCGGTTAATAATAAACCGTCGCGCTTTGGACATCCCCGTCCTCAGCACCATATACTTCGGTTAATAATAAACCGTCGCGCTTTGGACATCCCTGTCCTCAGCACACAACTTCGGTTAATAATAAACCGTCGCACCTTGGACATCCCCGTCCTCAGCACACAAACACTCCGGTTATCCTTAACCGTCGAACTTCGGACACCTCATCCTCAGAACCCTACATTCTCTAACTCTATACATCCTCCAATGTAAATCATGAATATTAACAAGAACTCATCAATCATGTTCATCACATATAAATATGGTAAGTCACATGTCAATTCATAATAATTTAATCATCCCAATTCCACACTCTTCAATGTCACATCATTCCCATATAATCACGTAAATATATATATACGTAATTATCCGCTCAGGGATAATCACTATTACCAACTATAGTTCACATGCAATAAAACCGAGAAATTCATTTGTATAGTAAAAATCATTTTACTTACCCATGGACCGTAGTTGATCAAGTCCATATGATTTTAAAACAAATATTTATTCCATAAATATTTTCACGCAATTACGACAAAATAAGGTAATTAAATTTATTCGGTTCGTAATATGAACCACGTGAGGTTTACTCACCTCTAAATTCCCGCTGCGTCTTCTTAACAGCTCAAAATACAATTTCACGAATCGTCCGCCAAATCAAACCGTCGATCACCTAATCAGACATGACCTTAACTTAGCCAATAACTCAAAGACAAAATCAAACGACAATCCAACGGTCGGATCGAAATTAAATGATGATCCAACGGTCGGATCGAAATTAAATGATGATCCAACGGTCGGATCGAAATTAAATGATGATCCAACGGTCGGATCGAAATTAAATGATGATCCAACGGTCGGATCCTCACAGATCGCCTTTAGGATCATCCTCCAAAAATCATCACGAAGATCCAACGGTCAGATCTTCCTGAATCGTCCTTACTAACATCTCCGCTAATTTATACGAAAATCCAACGGACGGATTCTCACGAATCGCCTCCCTAATCACTGTTTAGCAATTATACGAAGATCCAACGGTCGGATCTTCGCCCATGACCACACAAAGCCACTGGGACAGTCATAAGATCAACATATCAAAACTACAAGTCCATCGGACGGTCCGATCTTCACATATCACAAATCGAACGATCGAAATCGATCGAAATCGTAAAATTCATAACTTAATCATATGATATCCAAAAATTGTGTATAATATATCAAAATGATCGTATTGAAATATAGAATCTGAAAATGTACAGAAACCATATTTTTGATCCCCGGAGGTGGCCGGAAATGGCCGCCGGAGTTAGTGGCAGAGCTGCCGCCGACCACCGCCAATGGTGTCGGGGCCGGGCTGCCCTTCTTCATCTCATCATGCCTAATGATTTTCCTAACTAGCATGTAAGCTGAAAATGACCGGAAGGAATAGAAATTACCTCGAACCAGTCGGTTGGCCGGAAAAAACCCCAGAAACCGGCGAGCTCCTAGTTCGACGTAAAAACTGCAACTTCAGGCCTCGATACCTTCTGGAAAGTTGTTCAGATCCTCACTCTGAGTTCACCAGTTCAAGAAACACTCAAAACGACGTCCTGTAGCGCGAGATATATCGATCGAAGCTTCGGTTTTCGATTTTGATCGGGTCTGGCTTCCAGCCGCCACCACGAGTAGCGCCGCCGTGCAAGGCCACTTCTGGGAGCTTCAGGACGTTGAGGCGAGCTCGAGGATGAAGTTTGGGGGGAATTGGTGGCCGGAAACACGAGGAGGATGAGTTGGTTCGGTTTCGGGTGCAACCGGATCGAGTTGGTTTGCCGGACCTTGAGGCTGTGCCGGAGGGAATGACGACGTCCAGCAGGTAAAGCGGCCCAAGGCGAAGCCAAGGGGAGTGGTCCGACGTCTAGAGGTGGTCGATGAAGGGAGAACAAGGCCGGAGAAATTTGCTCTGTTTCGGTGGCTTCGGAAGAGAGAGAGAGAGAGAAAATTATGTTTTTCTTTTGTTGGAGAGAAAATGAAGTGCTTAAGGCTTAAGCACCGGAGCTTCACTCTAGCTAAGGACGTGGTCAAAAAGCCGTAAAACATCAATTATGCTTAATCATGAAAGTTAAAGTATTGAAATCATGAAAGGTAAAGCGCTGCCATCATGTAAAGTAAAGCAATGCCATAATTATGTTTTTACTTTGATTAAAGAAAACAACCGGGTATTACAGTGATAGAGATCTAGGTTACGAAGGACAGAATGTGTACTTTAGAACAAGTGGTTTTAGGGTATACAAGATTGGCTCGGGCAACAACTTTGATAGGGTACAAAGTTTGGGGGATCAAATATTATTATTGGCAGACCAAGGTTCTTCCTTGTGCCTCTCAGCAAGTGACTTCGAAGGCTTAGATGGGAATTGCATTTATTTTGCGTCAAACGGAATGCGTAGGCTACATCCTTTGGAAACACTCAAACCAAATATGAATTATGATCTTAGTGTCTTCTGCTTAGATGATGAAAAAATTGAGCCATTTTTTTCAGGTTTTGACATGCAAATGCGTTTCTTCATTCCATGTTTATAATACAAATTCATGTAGAGAATTACTGAATTAGTGCTCAAGTTCCCTTGTTCCTGCAAAAAGAAATAGAGTAGTTTTAGTGGAATAATGTTTTACTTTAATCATTCCAATTAATTAATTTGTAAGATATAACTACACTATTTCTTGCAAAACGAATTGAAGTAGCCGAATGGAGGACTTTAAAGTTTAGGTTATTTGGGTTAAAGACCCTCTTTTTTTTTTTTTGGTAACTTCATCCCTAGCTCCTCACTCTTAATGGAGCTCTAAATAGGAAATTATTATCTCACCACCACACCAAACACACACATCCAGTTAAAGACCCTCATGAATTTGAAGGGAAAGGATGCAAATCAATCCTTCTAGGTCTAATGCATTTACCAATGAATTCTTATATTTAATGTTCAACTCAAAAAATTAGTAGTAGGAAGAACTATTCTCTCAAATCTAAAAAAAAAAAAAAACAAAGTAAGCAATCGAATGACAACTTGACATTATATAATATGAGGGTGACGTAGTGCCTACTAGTAGATGTAATAGACGGTTCTTTATTTATTTATTTATTTAGTTGTAAGAACATATATATAAAATTTCCTGAATTACTAATACACAAATATATTTTTTTTCCGATATAATTCATGAACCAAGAAGACCCTTCTTACCAAAATAAAATCCACCAAGCCGGAGCCACCAAAGTGCAAGAAAGACCTTGCACTATGCTTTTCAACGGAAAAATACTATACACTAACAATACCATCCCAAAAAAAAAAAAAAAAAAAAAGGGTGACACATGAATCTGTTGTTTCCAGAACATTCAATTCCCCTCAGCTCTGGAACCTTCTCCACGGTTCTCTCCTTTCCCCTTCTCCACGCTTTCCCCCTATAATCCTCACAGGTGTCCCCTCTCTATATATAAACCCCTCTGCTTAAACCCTTCAAACCCATCACCACTCTTTGCATCAATTGCCAAAACCCATTTTGTTCTTGCGTTCTTTCTCTCTGAAGTCTTAACATAGCTCTATGGCTTCGTCAATCTCAATCGCTCTCAGAAGGGCCTCATCCCCAAGCCTCTTCTCCAAGCTCTTCAACCCTCTTCGCTCTGTTTCAGTAGCTCCCTCTGTTTCTCGCTCCTTCAACACCAACGCCCAGAGGACCAGCTACGACGACGATGACCGGAGCGTCTCCGTCGACCGCACCACCAGCAGCTCTCCCTCTCGCCGCCGTGACCCTATAGGTAGTTTCTCTTTCAGTTCTCTCTGTTTTTCCCAATCTTTAACTGAGGGTCTTTCAATATTGTTAAAACCTCAACTGGGTTCCTGTTAATATGTAAGAATCTCAACTGGGTTTGTGTTAATATGTGAAAATCCTATTGGGTTTCTTTTAATTGTGTGAAAGCTTCACTGGGCTTGTGTTAATTTTATGAAATCTCAACAGGGTTTCTGTTTATTATGTGAAACTGAAACCTCATATGGGATCTTGTTAATTATGTGAAACCTCATTTGGGTTCTTGTTAATTATGCAATTCTCAATTGAGTTTATGTGATTGCAGATGTGTTTGATCCATTTTACGATGAGTCTCGGAGTCTTGCAAGAAGTCTGAACCAGGTGCCAAGAAGCCTGAGCCAGGTCCTTAACTTGATGGACCAATTCATGGACAACCCATACCTGGCTGCGTCTCGAGGAGTCGGTGCAGCTGGATCAAGAAGAGGGTGGGACGTGAAGGAAAACGACGACGCATTGCTGCTGAGGATGGACATGCCAGGGCTTGAGAAGGGGGACGTGAAGGTGTCTGTGGAGCAGAACACCCTGACTGTGAGAGGAGAAGGAAAGGACCCTGAGGATGAAGAAGAAGGAGGGAGGAGATTCTCTAGCCGATTGGATCTGCCTCCTAACCTTTATGAGCTCGATTCGATCAAGGCCGAAATGAAGAATGGGGTTCTCAAGGTGGTGGTTCCTAAGGTGAAAGAGGAGGAGAAGAAGAATGTGTATGAGGTGAACATTGATTAGAGAGATGGTTGGGTTGGTCTTGTGAATTACTGAGGTGTTTGAACATATTGAGTCCTTTTCGAGTTGTAGCTTTTGTTTTCGTGGTTTGGTCTAGGATTGTAAGCTCTGCCTTTCAATGAATAATCAGTGGTAAGCAGATTGTAACTTGAGCCAAATGCAGATACTAGTTTTCTGACGATTTTCATCTACATAAATGTAAATCCATCTATCAGTTCTCCAAGTTCATTTTAGTTGAAACCTCCCTAGCATTCAATGTATTTTTCGGCCATTCAGACGAAGTGATTTTCAATTGTGACCCAAAATTTCAAGCACACCCACATTGATTGTAATCCGAAACAAATAGGATTATGTACAAGGACCTTAAGTGAGATTGTGTAGGACTAGGGAGAAGTTTTCGCGAACCATGCCAAACAGAGTATATGGATATTGTTGTGGTCTTTTGGATTTAGATTGTGAGGAAATAAAGAGTGCAAGAAATGAAGGACGTCATCATTGGCAATACTGGTGACACAGTTTTTACTCAACTCAGACAACCTCTCTGGACTAACGTTCAACAGCAAAATTTGTTTTCCAATTTAACTTTAAAAGCTCACACCACATTTCCGGCCATCAAGTCACCTGAAGTTCTTCAATTTAATTGAAAAAATTCACATAAAAACTGGCATCCTCTGTCGACCACTGTCGTCGGAAGAAGTTGCTCCTCACCCAACGAACAATTCGTGAAAGGTTGCCTTGCATGCTCTATCCGATTTCCAAACTAAGTTGATCCTTTTATCCAAAGGTTGCCGTGGCAGAACTCAATCTCTTCGACTAGAGAAAGACCCTCGTAGTACGAGAAGGTACATTGAGGGTCCTCGGTATCTTACACATTGTATGAAACTTTCTGGTATTCAACTAGGGTTCAGACCAAATTAACATCTTGAGTAGAGATTGAGAATGTTCATCAAAATTCCTACAGTTGCACCATAGTTTTGGACCAAATTAACATCTTGAGTAGACCAACTCCAAGGAAGACAAAGACTCAAATGAAATTACATGGCTTCTGCAGACAATTCCGGGGCAGACAGACAAAAGGATGCACTCCCTCAAAAGAGAACATGAGCATATAAGGATATGCATTTAGTTTTCCTTTTCTGATGGAAGATCAACCATCTAAGTTCTATAACCAAAATAGGATGTAGGGGAACAAAGAATAGAAAAAATACAATAGTCACTTGCATTACTTCATTCCCATTTGTGTAAATATCAATTCAGTAACACTGTGAAAGAAACAACCACCATCAAACATTGACACTGTTGAAACACTGAATACATGTTACAGAAAAACAATTGGAATCTGAAAATCCAAAGCTCTAGTTATAAACATCTGTGGAAACTCACCTCCTAGTGAATCTTCTATCCTTAAAATCAGCTCCATCCCTTCGACTCTGGCTCCGGCTCTTGTTCAGAATCAAAGTGCGCACCCTTTCCTTCTCTCGCTTCTCCCTTCTCAACCGCTCTTCCCTCAGCTCTTCTATCGTCTTCTTCCCACTTTTGTTCTTCTTCTCTTCCTTAACCCCTGTCGACGATTCATCATCCTCGCCGCTCTCACCATTTGCATCCGCATTAAGCCTCTCAAGGTACCACGGCAACTTCACTCCTTTCCCAGCAACTCCATATCCCAACCTATACTTCTCATCCTCTGCTGTCACAACCCTGGGCGGCTCCTCCTTCTTCATCTTCTTATTCTTCTTAAACCCATCGTTCCCATCACTTCCCTCCTTCTTCAACCCCTTGATAGGGTCGAAAATCTTAATCCCTTCAAAGAGATTAATGTGACCAGGCTTCGACTCCACTTCAGCAGAGGGGCCCGGCTTGGATTCCTCTTCAGCAGACTCCTTGGGTTGGATCAATGGGGCCAATCCACGGGCCACCCGGAGCTGCTCAATTCGATACTCGGTGTCTCTCCGCCTGGCCTGTTCCCGCTTGAGCTGCTCTTCTTTGGCGGCGGCTTCTTCATCCAGCCGAACCTTCTCTCTATTATCAAAGTTGTACACATTCCACCGCTTCTGAGGCAATATATTCAGACCTCCATGACCACCCATCACTACTTGTAATTTCAAATTACAACCTCACCTGCATATCAATTGTAAAACTCTCAGTCAACATTTAGCACAAAAGAATATAAATTTATAGTTTCGATGTCGAAAATCTATAAAAACGAACTCGAATTCAGGGTTTCCAATGCTATAGATACGCACAATTGGGGTTTTTCAAATTGAATTAGGTTTTATGAAAACAAAACGATTCGGAGGTGGATTCGAGAATTTCATACGGAATTGGGAAATCGAGAGTAACCGAATTGGGCAAAGCTGTAAATTAGGGTTTTGGAAATTAGAAGAGCTGCAAATCAGTTATTGGAATAGAAAAGGGTTTCTCATCTAGAAAAGGGGTACAGAAATCGATTCGACATGATAAAAGAAATCAAAACCTTCAAACGGAGATGATAACGACTTACTGATTCTGGGAGAGAACGAGTCGAACAGAGGTTCCCGAGCGCCAAAATTCTTAAGAGCAAGTCGGAAAAGGAAACCGGTCAGGTGGGTTCGGGTTTTGATTTATTTATACCTTTTCTTTTTGTATTTTACCTTTTTTTTTTCTTTTTCATTTGAGGTCAATTTTTTTTATATTTTTTTTAGGTCTGCTCTGGCCTAAATCAACGTAAGTTAAATGGAGTTTCTATCGCTTATAAGAGCAAATATAATTTTCCTAATTTATTTGTCTTTTACGATCTCTTAAAAACTATCTCTTCAGTGAGTGAACACAACTCAATATATATAAACATGATGTAAACTGTAAAGCACAGTAATGCATATTAGATATGCTCACTTTTCTTATGTAACACGATGGTTGTTGAAGTAGCACAACAAATTAATATCTATACTAAAATAAAATGAGGGAGGTTATTATTGCCATGTAAAAAACAAAAGTAGGAAGTTTGCATATTGGGCCAGTTCTTGCCGACCTGAGATCTAAAACACTTTGTTGTTTACACAATTTGAACGCCCCAATTAGCTCGACCCAATCCTAAAGTATGATTCCCATTGTGCCATAACTATTGGCACTAACGAGAGAACATGTTTTCCATCCAATGTTTAGAGTTTCAATTGGCATTGATCGATCTTTAGCAGGACACTAACACATGAATTTTGCCCTTGAATTTATGCTAATTATAACATTCAATCTGCTCTTTCAGTTCCATAGATTCAGCAACCAACATATGTTATCTCTAGCCCTCTAGGGCCCTTTTCACGCTATCTTGGTTGAAGTGGTTTAAGCCACAAAATTTTCTGCCACCAGCCCTTCAAAGGAACTGCCGAAGAAGTGATGAGTTTTAGGTTTTATGGAAGGGTTGTTCTCTATGTTTGACTCTTGATTAGAATGACAGATGATTGTTTAAAACATCGGTTGCATATAGCACTGCTCTCAATTGTGTTGTGTCCTAATTTTGTCATATGATATTTATGAAATGTGATGCCGGGTTTGTTGAAGTTGAAGTTGAGATGGCCAATGAACTCTTTCTTGATCTATAGTTTTTTCTTTTTCTTTTTTTGTTAAGAGAAACTAGTGATGTATAATAGTTACGCCACTAACCATATGTTCAATGGTTTTTGTCTGACTCTATGCATATAGTTATGATTTATAAGTTTGTTCAAATACACATGAGGATTATTATCTATTACGTTCAAAATTCAGGGAAAAATTAAACCCGCAACATTGCTCGGCCTAATTTGCTAGTATCCTCTTAAAGAGAAAGAAAAAGAGTAACATAAAAATAATTACATATCGTTTGGTTATGAATCGTGTGAGAATGAGATTTATACGATTTTGCATCTCTAGGCAAAGATAATGTGACTTAATTGGGATTCATGTATAATTTATTTGACAACAGCAACAATTATGAGCACGACAGTTTATTTATAGGCATGTAACGTGTTCTTCAACTTCATTGAGTTGTTTAAAGAGTGTTCTTTATTTATTCATTTTGATATTTTTCCGTTGTGTATTGCCTAGTAGCGAGTTCTATTGAAACTCCTACATTGATCAATTAGTCTTCTAATTCTAGTTTTAATATTTCAATCTTACTTAAGATTAGGATATTAGAAGAAATTAAAATTAAAATTATATACAGTAATACAGATAAACCAAAACAAGGAAAAATAGGCTCATGTTTAGGAATGAGTACTTTCCTACAATGGAGGTTTCTCACTGGCTTCACAAGTTAAGTCTGTTATGCTTCTTAGGGAGAAGTTCGTAGTAGCGATAGTTTGGACTACATAACTAGTATAGGGTTTAGGGTTTAGTTAAGGGTATAGGGTTTAGGGTTTAAACCCTAAAGCAAATAGATGTTTCCCACTGGCTTCACTAGTTAAGTCAGTTATGCTCCTTAGGGAGGGGTTCGTAGTAGGGATAGTTTGGACTACAGAACTAGTATAGGATTTTAATCATCCGGGTTATTCTCCTCAAGCAAAAGCACATGTACTTTTGCCTCCTTTGACGTCTTACCATCAATAAAAGAGGAATTATTCAATCATTTGTGTCATGTGAGATTGTTTCTTGATAATTTATTTTGATTATTCATATGATCTTCATGGTTGCCCAACACTCGTATAATTGTGTTCTTGCTTGCCGCTAGCACCATTTTAATATCATGTGGCCTTCATTTTTCCTTACTAGTGACTCACTTAGCTGACTTGTCTGCCAGGTTAAGGTTGACGAGTGCCGCACAGTCCTCTTTGCACATAGCAAAGTTCGGCCCATGACACCAAACAATATCGAATGGTTTATGCGATAATAATGACTAAATTATTTCTCATCTGAAAAGTTTGAAAACTTGTATTTAATAATCTTTAGCTCGCTATTGACTATCAAACACAAAATGAAGTCAGTGTAGTTTTTTTAATATTTTTCATGAATTAAAGAAAAAGGGAAAAATGAAATGTAGAAACTGTTATATCTTGTTCGTTTGTCTATTCCCCAACCCCTTCCTCATAATTTCTTTACTTCACCACCAACGTTGTATTGCTCTAGTAAGCCAACTATACTCCCTCCAATAAGCCGCACTTTCAATTTGTAGCCAAAAAGTTGACTGAAACTCAGCAAGTAGATCACTTGAGGCAATGAGACAGCGGTATCAATGTTAATGTACAAAGCCATCTGCTCAAATCACCCAGCATCAAATTTCTTTTCTTTCATTTACTTTGGAATCGATAGGAATGAGAAATAGTTCAGAAATTCTATTGCCTCAAGTTGTTAAGTCCGATCAACATGTTGATTTTTGTAAGTTCTTACCCTGAGGGTAAGCATAAATCCAACACATACAAACAAGGGTCACTTGTATTTAGTCATTGGACCGTAGTTATATCTTTCACGATGAAAGATTTTAGACACTTTCCAGCACGAGTAAAAACCTTCGGCTCTCTACAGGAGATATTTATTTCTATTTTTTGTACAACTTTAGCTTCTTTTTTTCTTTTTCATATTTCTTAGCTCAATGAAATCAAAGCTAAATAAAAGAAACATAAGTACTAAATATGCAACCTGAGCAAATTTCTGGACAACCACTATATTTCATCACCGCTACATATCCTCGAGAGATAAATAAGAAGTTAAAACAGAAGTAAGAAAGTAGTAGCAGAATGCACATGGAACGAAAATTAAGAATGGACAAACTGCTGGACCTATTCAATAAGAATCAGATGAGAATACAGCCTGTTCGGCCTTGCCAGCCTCCACCTTACAAACTGATCCAAGATAATTACATGATAACCCATATAATTTCCTGGTTAAAACTGCATAATCTCAACCTTCCATGGATGTAGAGTCCCCACGAGCTCCAAGTTGGCAAAGCAATGAACAGTTGATATTCTTACTTTGCAAGGACTGTAAAGGTTTTTCAGTAGTATGTTGAAACCTGTCGGTATATGAATTAGTAAGGCGAGAATCTCCTAAAAGTTTGAATCATTTTGCACTTCTGTCCCTCACATTTCAGTTTTAGTAATTTAAACCTTGTAGTTTGATTACAACCAAAAAAAGAAAGAAAGGGGAAATACCTATAACTGTACAAACACAATTTGATATCCATATGTACTGTTAGGAGTTTATGAAGCAGTACCATCATGAACAACCGAAGTGTAGTTGTCTCTGCCTCAGTAACACTTTCAGAAGATGAAGTCACTAAGCTGAATATGCTTCTCTCTCAAGGGTGTCCTACTGATAATATATGCACTGTCTTCCACACCAGCGTTGAAACAGTTCATACGATGCCTGCAGCATTAACAAGCCATTAGAAAGATGAATCCTGATATCGAAGCCATTCGAAAAACATAGAAAGTGAAAGTAATAACAGACTTTACCAATCAAAGTGATCTTCACAGCAAATAGAACCTGATATGATTGAAAGACCAGTTCCTTTCCTGCAACGCAAGTGCACATTTAGTCTATTAGATACCAACAGATCAGCTTATTATCAAAGTTTTCTTCAGCTGTTATTTAAGAATTCTCTCCAAAGGCGTTTCCTTCACTAGACTTGAGTAGGTAAAGATGCCAATTTAAAGTTCATGTTACCCTCAGACACACCAGTAAGAAATAACAAATCAAATAAGTAAAAGAAATGGAACAGGCCAAACACAAGTAGCAAAATATAATTAATCCAAAATATAAGTGGAAAAGATACATAAATTTCAGCCAACTATTTTCATACCAAGATGCAGTATACATGTCATAGAACTTATCAAAAGCTTTATCGAAACAGTACTGGCATGCCAAAAGATCCTTGATGTCAGTCACCTTGCATGTTGATTTACAGCATTTCACCTACACCAACCAAATATAAACTGTTACACACCATAGGAAATAGCCAGTAAATAACAGAAATCATAGATCATAGCATGTACAAGGATTTCTGATGTCAATGGAATGCACATCATGTTCTAATCTTTAGTTACATAGTGGCTCTATTCTTTTTACAAGAAAGGAAAAGGTCAATAACCATGCTTCTTTTGTAAGGTTTAAAGCAGCTATCCCCATCTCAACCTGCGCTCATATAGTGTTTGAGTTAACTATGAAGCATGACCAGGTGTCCTCAAAGCTTCCCAAAAAGATGGTTAAAGAAGCAGGAGGAACAGCTTCATTTTTTTTTATATATTTCTTTTTTTCCAATACCAAAATCCCCAATATAATGATCTCTTGCTCCAAACAGGGGGCTCCTGCCTGTCCTACACTTTTTAAGAAAGTGGAAACTTTAGTACAGCATAGGGGGTTCAAACCCCAGACCACATGGGAGCAAACCATGGCCCTGACCTTTCCAACTAACCCCAAGTTGGTACAAGGAACAGCTTTATTAGAATTGCCAGATTCTAACCCTTAAGCCGAGTCAAAGAAGTTCATGTTTATTTATCCGGTATGCTGTCCACAGTAATGTAAAACTACTACACATGTCATACAAGTTGGAATTTATTAACCTCAACAGGTATACAGCATCTCTTGCTTCTCTAAAAGCCTAAGCTAAGCAGCAAGGCAAAGTAAGTACCCACCAGACGAGAGAGTTTATGAGAATAATATCGTTGATGGGATGTATGTCTCTGTATATGCTCATGCAAATGACCTGCACTGGAAATTAGTATTATCAGTCTATAAATGCTACAGGGGTTCTAGAGCATGGAGTTTAAACATCAACCCAAGATGTTTTCATTGAGAATATTTATAACTAATTTCCAAGCCAATAAATAACATCAAACATCAAAGTACTATTCACTCCCTTTTTTACTTTGTCGATGAAGTTTCATGAGATACTTTTTATTTTGGTGAATTGATGATGACTTGTTCTCAACATAGCATGACAACTAGTCTTTCAACTTCAAGATTTAAACCTGATTAATATTGTGTTTAAAGAAGAAGAGAAAAATGTAGAAATCACTCAACTCATCCTTACTTTATTACAGATTATATATCCTAGTAAGCTCTAGATTAAGAAATGCAAAACAAACAATAACAAAGCATTCCACAAGAAAGAAAATTTCAATCACAGAATAAAGCAGAATTGTACTGCTTACTTGTCACAGAGGGCAGTCCTACAATCAAGGCATGTAGCCAAACTTAATGAGCTGTAGCATTCGCTGCACTTTGCCACTGACATGTTTTTTCCTATCTGGTGGCATCTGCAAACACAAAAAGCCACAAAAGGGTTGCTGAGTTCATTTTGATCCTCATGTCATCTCATATGATCACTACAACATAGAAACAATTTTAACAGAACAGAACAAATTCAATACAACTGGATACCATTCTAATATATTTTGGGCTGGGATCTTAGAATAATCAAAGCAGTCAATCACCAACCAAAAGTGCCCTTTATGGATGTTAAAAGAGTGATTTTACAACTGCTATTCTATTCTATTGAGTAATGTATTCATCTAGAACTAAGAAATGGAGGTATCCAAATGTCAAATAATAATTAACTTACTCCCTTAAAACTACACACGTTATCTACAGATACTCTGGCCAATGTTTAATCAAAATGAAGTTGCTCATGTGATATCATCACATAATGGCTTTCTAGTGAGGTAATATAATGCAACAGCTGCTGCATTTATACAATGCTAAGAGTCACAAAATTTGCTTTCTACAGTACTGAGTACTAATCAGCTAAACAGAAATTTTTTACAGCTTCAGTAGACTCAAGAACAGAAGGAGCTCAGGTCAAAGATAATTAGAAAGAGGATAGGGGATCTTTAAACCTACATCTTTGGAAATCCTAGTATAATCAGATGTGGGCATAGTTTAGAACATAAGATGAATCAAAATGAACGGCAAATTAGGACAAATATATAGAGAAGTTTCTAAACCTTCTGTACAACGCAAGAAGGTCCGCTGGTATTGAATTGGAATTGCTTTGGCCCAATTTCATCTGGAAAAAACATAGACTCGAATAAGATATTCCATCTATTTGCCTTCATTTTCGTTCATTACCAAAGGTCAATCACGGGACCTGTTGTAAGTTGCACATTTATCACATAGTCCAAAAAAAAAAAAAAGTAACAATAATGAACCTGGTTATTTGTCATCACCAAACAATCTTGAGCAAGGTGTCCAGGCCTCTTGCATTTCCAGCTACAAAGAGTAATTCACAATCAGAGTTTGGGGAAGCAAAAAATGACATGGTCACGTATTACAGTTAGATAAGTGAATTTATCTGGAGAAATAGGTTTGCTAAAAATGAACAGTGGTTGCCTCCCTCTGGTGAATAGAGAATACAGTGGCAAAACTTAGACCATTCACACAGAAGTTGTCTAACAACACAAATACCATTCATAAGTACAAAGACTGGAAGTCTTCTTCGACCAGCGATGACGTTCATAATCCCAAGTGTCTTCACCAAAATCAGGCATGGGTAAGGTATAGTTGGGCCCGGATGAGGAGACATCTGGTCTTTCATTGCTTAATGGATCCTAAGAAGAAGTGGGATGGCTCAGACTAATGGAAGCAATAATTAAAGTACTAAACTTCACACAACAAACTTGTAACGCTAAATACCTTGACAACTTTGAGAGCGTCCAGTAACTCAGCTTTGCACTCCATGCTGCAGATGTCGTCATCCGTCTATTAATACAGACAAAAACACTAACTATAGTCAGATAGTTTCATGGAGGGAAGAAAGGGAGACGGAGAGTGAAAGCTTATAATTTTGTAATATGCAGTTCACGCGCTGTCATAACCCACCTCGTTGCATATATATTCTCCGTATTTACCACACATTACACAAACAGGTTCGCCTGGGTGAGGCAAACGCTGTTCACTTCTGCTCTTTACTCCATCAGATTCATTCCTGTGAACTGGAGAAGTACTTCCATCAATTAGAGCAAACAAGGATAAATCACAAAGAAATATTCATTAGACAAAAATCTATTAATTGATACATAATAATTATGCTTGAGCTCATACATGTAACCCGGAGAGATTACGACACTATAAATAAGAGATATTATCAGCAAACTCGTCTACTTCTTTAATGTCTTTATAGAAGAATAACTAACCAGAATTTGGAGGATCATGCTGCTTCTCTTCACATTCTGAAGAACTACTCTCATCACCTACATTTGCAAATTGCATGTATAAACATTTACTCCACAGATATCAACATCATAGCGCCACTCGAAAAACTTGTAATTAGCAGCAAGCAAAATCACAGAACAACTTACTGTCATACTGTACCAAATTTAAACACGAATTCGAAGTTCCCTGCTTTCCCTGCCATGTCCAAAAACCTATCTCAGAATTCTGCCATTAATCAACTGTAAAATACAAGCAAATCAAAAAAATCCAATTACCAAAACATCGGCAGTTAATTCTTCAAAAGCTGGCGTTGCAGAAGCTTCTTTTCTGCTCAAAGCAATTCACATAATAAGCAATACGAAAGCAGCCACTGCAATTTTTTAGCATTCAAATCAAATTCGAATTTTGATAACGGGGGAGCTAGAATATCAGGCCTTGCCTTCTCTTGTCTACGTAATCCTGGTGCGACATAGGTCCGTCGCGCTCTTCAATTTCACGCTTCCCGCCACAAGGCGGCGGCGGCGGCGGTTTTGGATCGCGCTGGCGTTTACGACCTGCCGTTTTGGCATCGGCGGCTGGCGGAGGATGTTGTTCTTCGGGAGGCGGAGCATTGCCGGTGGCGATGTTGTAAGCTGAAAGTAGAGGGAATTCGAGTTGAGAAAACGAAAAACGGTGCGTTTTGGTGGGAAGAGAAAGAAAACGGGGAAGGAAGGATTACCTTGGAGGTTTTGAAGAACGGAGGAGAGACTGAGGTCCTTCTTGTAAGTAATGGAAGGGTTCTTGTAGAAATTCGTCCTCGTCGTCATTTTGGTGCTCTCTGTGTTTTGCAATTGCAGAAGAGGGTTCAATGACGAAGAAGCGGGTCATGGGCCGGAAGCTGTAAGCGTTATCATTTGAAAATAACCGTCTCACAACAACAGACGATCGCGTGGCCTAATGGATAAGGCGCTCGCCTCCGGAGCGGGAGATTGTGGGTTCGAGTCCCATCGTGATCGCGTCTTGAGCTATTTTTCTTCTTTTCTTTTCCTTTTTTCAGCTACAAAACTGTCTTGTAGCTATTATCAGCAACTTGCAACCGAGAGTCATGACTAGGGAAGGATAATAGGTAGAGTTGGGCTCGGGTTTGCACCATCCATTGATGAACTCAAAATTTATATCATCCTCTATTCATATCTTATAAAATCAAAGTCAAAATTTTTGAAGAAAATGAAGAATTAGAATATGCTGTACATGTGGTAAACTTTAATCAGTCTAGAGGCGTTCTAGAAGAGGTGATCAATGCAACATAGAGGTGACCTAAACTAGAGATCACATAATGAGTTTACATATCTTTATCTCGGCGTGGAAGATGTCATATCTGATAGTTCAAATAAGAGCGTGTTCAATCTTATTTGTAATTGACAACAAAAAATCTATTCTTTTTTATTTATTTTTTTGGGCAATCGTTTTATTTAATCATTAGTCTCTTATGTCGGTTTTCATTTTTTTTATTTTTACGAACAAATAGAGAACCATGTGATATTAATTCCTCGTTAGCAATCATGCGTAAGGCGCCAACCCTTCCCAAATTTGTCAAATGTCAGGAGATCAAAAACTAGTACAAGTTACAATGGATCAGATCAAATTGAATTTAAAGAACAATTTAACTATTCATTCTCACCTATTTGTTGTTCTCATTTCACTCGTCACTCGAATACCTGAAAGATTTATGGTGTTGTCATGGGCGGCTTGTTATTAGACCCATCAAGAAATTTTCAGACAAACAAATAAGAGAGAATAAGAGCCATCTGATATGGTTTTCAAGGTTTGGTTACTATAAATTACAACAAAGATATAGATTAAGATCAAGCCGACAAGACCGATATTTCAATTGATAGACTACCGCAAGAGTGTTTTACAAGAAATCTTATTATGATAATAAGAGAAGACATTGACAGTTTAATTCTAAAACAAGGCCTAAACTACTCCACTTGATCACCATCAGTAAAATACAAAAATAGTTAACCTGCTCAGGCTGCTATCAACAAGAAAATTCCAATACAAATATTCAAATGTTTCCAACATTCTACAACATTGAATTCAAATATCAACATTATATAATAGCACTGATAATCAAGCTCACCAGAGCTTCTTAATCTAGCAACATTCCAAAGAAACCGTCACCGGAAAGAAACTGAGCAAGAAGATGGGTGGATGTGACAACAATGGAAACCTTCATGAGGAGAAGTTCAGTGAACCAATGCCTTGGATTGGCATGTATGTTGCAGCAGCATCCTTTGCCTGCCTGATTGCAATGGCTGCAGATGTAATCCTTGGCTTTCGATGCCACAAACTATGGTTTCCTTCCAAATTCTTCTCCATCAATGCCACTACTCTTACCTTGCTAGGCGTGGCTATCAAACTATCAGTTGATCTCAACACTCCCATGCCGAACAGCCATGATCAGCTTGCGAAACTCAGCAGCTCAGTCTTCATCTGCACGGCAATGTCCAACTCCATGCCTTCCCTTGGAGCCATGGAGAATGAAGAAATGTTCATGAATGTGATTGCTTTGGGGATTCTAGTCATCACCCTAATTGTCAATATCTGCATCCAACTAGCTACCGGAGCAATCTTTGTGTTCTGGAAGGAGCATGCTACAATAATGTTCATCATGCTTGTTCTACTCCTCATGTTGATTTTCTCTGCTCTAACTGTTCCAACCACAAAGAGTTACTTAGAGAAGAAGTACAATAAGAAGTACCAATTAGCTTTGAAAGAGTGTGCAAACCAAATAAGTGAGGCTGGGAAACTTAGAGAGGTATTGACTAAACATTGGGTGCTGGCTCATACTTCTAGTCCCCAATTCGTGATGGGCCGCTCGGTGATATGCACTGCTTCTGGAGCTTTCTGTCTTCTCAGCACCGTGATTTTGGCTGAAGCCATGCTTCGAACTTATGTAATGACTTCATCGTTTAGGTTTTGCAGCGGAGAATCTGACTACAAGCGCACAACAACTTTGATTCTTTTCACACAGGCTGTTGCAGTTGGAGTTGGTACTATTGCTCCAGCATTCAGGTGGTTCATGGCCATAAACTTCAAGTGCCCAAAAAGAGGAAACATAAGCCTCAAAATGGAATTCGAGATTGAAAAATACTGGATTCAGGGGCTGTTGGGGTTGAAAAGGCAACCATTATCTTTCAGAATCCAAAATAGGCACTGCAGGAAACTTGCTCATGAAGCAAGAAGCATGTTTTTGGACATTTGTATTACAATGCAGAAAGGGATTGTCTTATCGAGTAAGGCAATTCGATTCATTTCCATTTTATTTATGAGCCGAATATTTCTATGCTGTGAAATTTTCCAACAGTGTAAGATCAAGATGTTTGAACGTAACACCGGGCCACAGTCTGAGCAAAACCGAAAGCCAGATTTCAGTAGTTATGTTCTGTTTCTTGAAGGTGAAAAGGCATTGGTTGAGTACATGATGAGATCCAATTGTGATGCAACTGGATATTGGCTTCAAAAGGGAAGGAAAGAAGAGCCCAAATATCTCCTCAAACTCTTGCAGAGATCCACATTCTCACAAAGATTCAAAGGAGTTGCTGAATTTGACAGTGACCAAGTTCCCTCCTTGGATTCTGAAGAACCTCCTAATTGTTGGGCTCTTCCTGTTGTGACATTAACAAGTATTGCTCTTGCACTCTCCAGTATAAAAACTTGCTCAATCGAAAAGTTGGTAGATGGCGTAAACCAAGGGCTGATGTACATAAATGCCATTGATAATCACTTGGATCATAAAAGTGACTTAGCAAACACCAGGAAGGCAGCAAACATTGCGTGGCTGCGAGTCGATCTCTATCACACGTGGCTAGATGTGGATCTCAAAAAACTCTCACTAGGAAAGAGCCCCAGGGAAGTACTTAAAGAACTTGCTGAAACTGCAAAGTCCATATTTGAAGAATCTAAAAGGAAGCGTAGAGTTAAGTCGGGGTGTGTAATGGATACGAGTCCTTCAAAATGGTCTGTTAAGGAATTGGCAGCTAATTCCATGCATAGGATAAGTCAGACTCTTCTGCTTAACCAGACATGCGACGATAGACTATTTGAAGCACTGGTGGTGGTGATCTCCGACATTGTTGGTGCTTGTCTCACTAATACACAGAATGTTATGGCGATGAAGTGTTTCAACAGCAAAATTGAAGAGAGGGAAGAAGCCGTGAGGCACGCAGTTCACGTTGTTGGTATGACTGAGAGAATTCTTGAGATTGTTAACAAGGGAATTCCTCCTGACTTGGATACTCACCAAATGGGGTGCATTGATGAATGGCGTTTGTCACACAAACGGAAGATGATCCCCTCGGCCTTCTCTTCATTTCCATCAGACTCAGAGTGTGACGGATCGCCTTTTCTGGTTCAAGTGATTTCTCCCCAACACAAACGTGGAGTATAAAACAGAGGTAATTTACTAGTTCAAAATCACATGTTATTACAAGTGTTAGCTTGATATACATTGTTGGTTAAGTCCGTGACAAGATCGAATGTATGTCATTTTATTTTATTTTCTTTGGCTTTCAGATAATAGCACTCAGAGCTCAAGCAACTACTAGCATACATCAAGGATCCTTTCCGTCCATACAATACTGTAGCCTACCATTGGCTTTCTTATCAAGAAATTCATATATCCAGGGCTTGTAATCTTTATACTATTGTGTAAGCTTTTATTCACCCATGTTGACGGGTGATCGTGTAAGATGGTACTTGTACATGGGATGAGTCTTGAGGACTTTTGGTTTTTACTTGTAATGAAGGATATATGGTTCAGTCATGATTTGGTCGTGTATGGAATTCGTGCTAGTTTCCTCTCGTACTACAAATAGAGAGCAATCTTCATTATGACTACTCTAAGAGTGAGTGGGTCTAGCATCTAATCCGGTGCCTAAACCCACATTATGTTCTCTCACAGGATGGAATTGGTCCTTAAAAAACTACATGGGGAAGAAAAATGTCAACCTTCCGTTTAGTAACTACATGCTTACGAAGTCATCGAAAAAAAAACTACATGCTTACGAATCTGTAGTTTCCCTAATTTTGGCCTCCTTGGAGTCCTCTTTCCTCCAGACCCTGTTCAGCTTCAACCTCAAACATAAACCCACCCCAGCTGCTCCAAATCAAGCATGGTGACGGAAGCAATCACGTCAGCCATCCTTACTATACTGCAATTAGAAATTATGTGAGAACATTAGAAATTATGTGACAACATGAGAGATGTTGACTGCTGTAGATTCAAATAAGCCTAAATTCATCCCACTTGACTCTCTTGAGTAGAATACAAGAAAAGCCTCGCACGCTCTCTCATTTTTCATCCAAAAGTGAACAGTAGTCCAAAACAAGTCAAACATTAAAATGGAGGCATCATCAAACCACTGTCAATATATTCAAGCTATAATAACCAAAGTGGACCGGCACTTCTTGATCAGATACCGAAGTGGACCGGCACTTCTTGATCAGATATCATTGAGCAACACCACAAACAGAACAGAAAGCTTAGGCCAAAGAGAAGATTACCTGAGAAGCCAAGAAGATGAAAATCGGCTGCGACGTCGATGGGAACCTCAACCAGGGAAAGTTCAGTGCCCCTATGCCTTGGATTGGGATTTATGTAACAGCAGCATCCTTGGCATGTCTAGTTACAATGGCTGCAGATGTCATCCATGGCATTCGTCACCGGAAATTCTGGTTCCCTTGCAAGTACTTCTCAATCAATGCAACTTCTCTGACCCTGATAGCTGTGGCAATCAAATTGTCAGTGGATCTAAACACCGCTATGCCTAGCCGCCAGGATCAGCTTGCAAAGCTCAGCAGCTCGGTCTTGGTCTGCACAGTAATGGGTAACTCTATGCCTTCCCTTGGAGCTATGGAAAATGAAGAACTATTCATGAATGTTATTGCTTTTGGAATATTGGTAGTTACCCTTATTGTGAATATCTGCATCCAATTAGCTACTGGTGCAATCTTTGTTTTCTGGAAGGAGCATGCTTGTGTTATGTTCATCATGCTTGTTTTGCTTATCATGCTGAGTTTCTCTGCTTTAACTGTTCCGATTTGTAAGCGTTACTTAGAGCACAAGTACAGCAAGAGGAATCAATTAGCTCTGAAAGAGAGCTCAAATGAAACTGGTAAAAGACTTGTTTGCAAAATTAGGGAGGATCTGATGAAATATTGGATGATGGCTCATACCTCTAGCCCCCAGTTTGTTATGGGTCGGTCAGCAACATGCACAGCTTCTGGAGCAATCTGTCTCTTGAGTTCCCTGATTCTAGCAGAGGCCATACTTCGAACTTACTTGATGCCCTGGTCATTTAAATTTTGTAGCGGTGAGTCTGACTACAAGTGGTCGACCACTTTGGTTCTTGTTACACAGACAGTAGCAGTAGCAGTAGGAACAATTGCTCCAGCATCTAGATGGTTCATCGCCATAAACTTCAGGTGTGCAAAAAGAGGAAATGTCACCTACAGAGGAGAATTTAAAGTAGAAAAGTACTGGATCCAGGGTCTGGTGGAGTTGAAAGACTGTCCATTAACTTTAAGAATCAGAAGCAGGCACTGCAGGAAACTTGCTCATGACACAAAAAACAAACTTTTGGACTTGTGTATTGGAATGCAGAAAGGAAATGTCATAATGAGCAAAGCAATTCGGCTTATTTCCATTTTCTTTGTAAGCAAGATCTTGATATGCTGCGACTTCTGCAAGGAGTGGAAGAAGAATTTCAAATGCAACACTGTTTTCAACGACTCGAGCCTAGAGTCATCACAATCGAGCTCAAGCTTAGAACATCTTACCTGTTACGTTTTGCATCTAGAAGGGGAGGATGCATTAGTTGGGCACATGACGAAAAGCAATTGTGATGCTACTGATCATTGGTTCCAGAGGGGAAGGAGAAGAGAGCCTAAACATCTGATCAAATTGTTGGAGAAATCGACATTTTCACAAGGATTTAAAGGAGTAGCAGCTTTCGACAATGACAAAGTTCCCTCTCTCGATGGTGAAGAACCTCCAAATTGTTGGGCTCTACCAGTTGCAACACTAGCCAGTATTGCTCTTGCACTTCCAAACAGCAGCAGTTCTTCAATAAAAGGGTTAATGCGTGGTGTAAATGAAGGGCTCATGTACATAAATTTCATTGAAAATCACCTGGAAAGTAAAGATCTTACCAACATTAGGAAGGCAGCAACCCATGTCTGGCTAGGAGTCGATCTCTATCACACATGGCTAGATGTGGATCTCCGTAAACTGTCACTTCAGGGAAAAAGCTCAAAGGAAATACTTGAGGAACTTTCTGAAACTGCAAAAGCCAAATACGAAGAATCTAAAAAGAGCCAAACAGCTATAAATGTATGTATCAGAGATACTCCTTCGAAATGGCCCTCAAAGGAATTAGCTGCTAATTCCATGTATAGGATATGTCAAACTATTCTGCTAAACCATAGAGGCAGCATCGATCAAACAGATGAAAGACTACTTGAAGTACTGACAGTCATGATCGCTGACATTCTTGGTGCCTGTCTCACTAACTTGCAGCAAGTTATAAGCACAAAGTGTTTGAACAGCACCATTGAAGATAGGGAGGAAAGTGTGAGGCATGCAGTTCACATTCTAGGTAAAACTGAAAAGATTCTGAATATTCTAGACCAGAGCATTCCCCGAAGTTTGGAATCTCACCAAGTTTCATCGATTGAACAGTGGCGTTTGTCACTCAAAAGGGAAGACCCTTGGACCTTCCCTTCTTCATCTCCATCAGAGAGTGACAGAGCCTCTCCTGTTTCAAATGACTTCTACCTGAGCATTGAATAGAACTCACAAGCCTCAAGTTTACAACAGATGTAGCTTATGGTGATTCAGATTTTGTAAAAGAACTGCTGAAGCAACTTTCAAGTTTTTGATTTATATATGTTTTTCTTTATCTGGAAATATGTATCAGTGTGAATATGTAAAATAGAGTTTTGTTTTGCAGGATACGTGCATTATAAAGTTCTTCCATTACATAAATTTTAAAAGCATGCCATTATCCTAGCTACCACAAACAGGTGGAGAAATCGACATTACACCAGAGTCAGGGGAGTAGTTGACCAATATCCCTTAATGAGAATGCATGGTTCTATTTTTCACCGTCAATGTGAGAATACATGGCTTTATCTGATGTCCAGAGAAGATATGAATCAAATCAGTTAAATCATATCCAAATCCAATTGCAAGAAAGATAAACTCGAACAAAACTGCCTGGAATAAAATCCAAACGAAAGATTCTTTCATAATTGCCATTGATATGCATGAATCTTTCAAAGGATAGTGAAATCCCTCTACTGGTAATACTGAAACTCATGTATGTTAGTATCAAACCATGATAATTAGAAATGAGACCATGGTGTGTTAGTATCTTTCAACCCCATTCAATTTTCTGCAACATGATTACCATGTAAGACAGCTCATGAATGATGATATTGATATATCTTGTTGAACAAGAACAGGACTAAATGCTTTAATAGACAGCATCTAGAGTATAAATAGCAACTATCTGCTAAATGATCCTCATGTCGCAGATGATTATAAGTTGAACACAAACACACGCTACAAGTGAAAAGTGAAAACCTCAAAAACAAAGCTTCCATGTCATTGTATGAATGACACAGGTCAATCTGCAGTGAATTTAATCAAAATGAGATGGAAGCTAGATATAAATTGGACGCTATTTGACCAACGTATGGCTAACATAGATTCTGTTGGTATCCTTAAGTATTTGAACTATCAGAACAGAAATGCAAAAGGAAGCAGTATACACAAGACTACAGTGCAATTAAGATGGTCAATAAATCATAGTTGATAGAAAACACTACTTATTACTCCAATGGTAATCAGCTCTTCATTTCTGAGATTTCAAGTCTGGTCTATAAATCAGCTCTTTTGTGTCTTATAGTCTTACACTCAGTCTCTGATATGAAGGGTATTGACTCTGCAATCTATTCCAATACATAAGGACATCCAACAACTTAAAAAGTTCAACTTCCTGGTTTTAACTACTATAGCTTATTCAGTAACAGCTGCATTGTGCTACACATTTTTCAATTGGGATGGAAAATTCCCCTTAACCATTCAAAACCTGAGCAAGAACTTCGAAATAGAGGAAAGGTGTTTGCTTTTCTTAATGAATTACTGGCATTCAGTCAGTCACCAAAAATTGAACTGATAAATTCAAATTGGAAAACAAACCAATTCACAATAATTCCAAACACAATTCGAAAATTATACTTCCATTAATCAGAATCCAAGTAACAGAGTGAATTCACAATCCATATTGTACCCAGAACTATCCTTTCCATCAGAAACTAATACTAAAAACAAAAAATCCCAACCACATATTGATGAATTTACTCCACTACAATTCTCTGAACCAAGTCCCCTCTATAACATTATGTTTCTCTTTGCAAAAAAGGAGGAACCTTTGCCAAAACGACGCCGTGTAAACCCGATCTAGATCTCGCTCTCGTCACTGTCCCTCTTCTTGGGCTTCCGGTAAGTCTCCTCGAGGTGCTTGCCGATCAGGAGGAAGGTCTTGGCGAGCTTATCGATGTTGGGGACGTTGTAATTCTGAGCGACGTAGACTCCGACCACCGTGCCGGTCAGAAACGAGAAGGTGCTTCTGACAAACCCCATTGCTGAAGCAGATTGCCACCTCGGGAAATGGGTTGCGGGGAATTTTGGGTTTAGGGTTTAGAGATGATGGGATTGAATGCGTGGGTGAATATATATATAAGACGAGAAGGTTCTTGGTGCCCACTCTTGCTTGCGTGATGGGTAAGGAGGGGTTAGCTCCTTGCTCAAGCAGTCAACCTGAACAGAATTATAGAAGTGGCGACTCTTTTTTTTTTTTCTTTTTTTTTTTTTTTTTTTCTTGGCTATTTGAAATTTCTATTCGAATCTTTAAATACAAAAATTTGCTCATTAAACCTCCTTTTGAATTCCTCAAATAACCTTAATTATATTATTCACATATAAAAAAATAAAGGGTTATTATCACAAATGGTACTTGAACTTATCCTCTATTTTATCGATGGTACCTGAACTTCAATTTTGATCACAACCAGTACCTGAACTTTTCGATTTCATTTTAAATGGTACCTAAGGCCACCTTCGGTCACTATTCCGGCCAAAAAATCCAAATCTAAGAAAACAAAAAACAAAAAAACAAGTTCAAGGCAAGTCTATTACCAAAAAATCATCACTATATATGATCGCAACCCTCGAAATCATCAAAAATCATCACTATGATGGCCTCCCATGCCGCTTTTAGTCGGAATAGTGACCGGAGGTGGCTCTAGGTACCATTTAAAGTAAAATCGAAAAGTTCGGGTACTGGTTGTGATCAAAATTGAAGTTCAGGTACCATCGATAAGATTGAGGTATAGTTCAGGTACCATTTGTGATAATAACCCAAAAATAAAATACTCATTATACCTCTAATTCACTAACTACACCTTCATTCCTTTTTTTTGTTCTTTTTTGCATGCAAACCTAAAAAATACCCAAAATAAATTTCTAGAACTTTAAATCATGAATCAAACGGTCATAACACAGAAATTGATCAAGTAGTCATAAATAAAAAAATCAAACAGTTCTAACCCTTATAAAAAAAAATGAAAAGTTACAGAAATTGATATAAATAAAAAAAACCCAGAACACAAAAAAAAAAAAAAAAACCACCGTCTCCCACTCAAAACTCATTCTCCAACCAAACCTTGAACGAAGTCTAGATAGGAACTCAATAAAAGTTTGGAACAATTTCTTAGTTTTTAATTTATGTTAAAACTAGGCGGAGAGGTTTGTAAAGAAAATATATACTAGTTGATTATAATTCATTGTCTATAATTGTCATTTTACAAGAGGATATATATGTAATTCAATAATTCAAAAGATATAAAGTTCAAATGAGCAAATTTGGAGGTCCCAATAGAAATCATCTTCAATATTTTGTTAGCAACTTTGATTTTTCATTCCACCACATTGCTTAATTTCAGTTTTTCTTTTTTTTTTTAATAATAAAATAAGGGATTAGGCGATATTAGTTCCTCGGAAACAGACGATATAGGGAGCAAGTCCCACCCTCAATCCCGAAGGAGAAGGGTCTGCCACACTCTGGGAACCCACCGCCCATCCCCCTATTCTTATTTTATTAATAAATAAAAAAAAAAGAAAAAAAAACAAAGATGAGGGGGGGACATAAACCTTACCCCGGAATACAAGAGAAACAAGAAAACACAAATCCAATCAAGCATGACGCTGATTATATCATCCCTAAGCAAGAAATGAGATAGAGTAGATGGTGCGGTTGCATACCAAACTAAAGCAGTGGATGCCAAACCCATGTTTGTCAACCTATCAGCAACAGTATTTCCTTCGCGGAGCACATGAGAGCAATGAAAGGTCAGCGAGCGGATACGCGCTAAACAAGTCAACCAAGCAATCCGTAGAGGCCAAGGAGGAACAAAAGAAGAAGAGACAATGCAAGCAAGAACCCTAGTGGAGTCACTTTCAAGCCATATGTTATTCCATCCAAATCGAAAAGAAAATTCAATTCCAATAATCACACCCATTAATTCTGCAAAAAAAGCTGTCTGATGACCAAGTCCTTGACAAAATCCACCAAGATAACGACCGTTCTCATCCCTAAAAACTCCACCACATGCAGCTGGTCCAGTGTTACCCTCAGCTAAGCCATCTGTGTTGAGTTTGATCCATGGAGTAATTGGTGGATGCCAAAGAACCAAGCGAGGAGCTACTCGTCTTCGTGAAACCGGTTGAATACCCAAACCCACAAGCAACTGAGAATCCAACAGACCAACTGTGTGTCCTGGTGTATATGGTGCGATAAATCGAAGCCATGCTTTAATGGAGCGAAAAACACGTAATAAAGAAGGAATCTTATTGTCAAAGCGAAGCTTGTTACGCGCTTTCCAAATTGCCATGAGTGCATAAAGACAGCCGGCTATCCAAAGATTCTTCAATTGAGGTGAGAATGTTTTACCTTTGATTGTATTCCATAAATCAACAATTGTACCATGAGATGGCAAGGTGCAACCAAAGCAACATGCCAACCATTGCCACACATGTTGAGCAAAGGAACAAGAAACAAACAAGTGGGTGGAGTCTTCAACAAACCTAAAAGAGCAAAGCTGACAGACTGAAACTGTAGGGATGCCTCCTTTTTGAAGTTGGTCATCGGTAGGAAGTCTATTATGAAAAAGACGCCAGGCAAGCATGGAATAGCGGGGAGGAATAAAGTGTCTCCATATAGTAGTGAATTCGGCAACTAAAGAAAAACATTGGCGAACCACATTATATCCCTCAGAAAAAGAGAAAGTACCTAAGCTTGATTTTTCCCAAATTAAAATATCCTTCTCCGGTTCAGATGGAAGAGGAAGGTTGGTAATGTCAGCAGCCAAACCAGGAAAAATATTTGAAAATCCAAATGGCAAAACCCATTGCTGATTAGAGATAAACAACTCAACCTTAGTCTTTAAAGGAACATGGAAATTATGAACCTGAAGATTATCAATAATAGGAATATCAAGCCACTTATCTGACCAAAACATGACTGACTTTCCATCTCCAATTAACCATCTAGAATGTTGAAAAATTAGAGGAAGATCAATTTTAAGACCATGCCAGATAGAAGAGGCAAAGTAACAATACCGCATTTTATGACACATAGAGAACCGCTGACAAGCAAAAGATCCCCAGAGCGATGTTGATGTGATAGTGCTCCAACCCAAGCTCAAAAGAGCTACTTAAATAAACGCTACTACTAGTTTATTTATGTTAAATAAATCGTTGAATATATAATAAGTCATTCTCCCACTATGAAAGCTTTTATAAGTTGTTTCACCCTAATTCTCTAGTATCTAACCCTCCTCGGAGACAAGTTTCGAATAAATGAATATTCTCATAGGCGAGTTCCTAGTACTTGAATCTCCATGGATGCATGCGATCGAGTTTCAGTACGTATGTAACCCTTATCAAAGATGAGATTTCAGTATATGATTCCCTTTGAAGATCAATTCTCCTCAAGGACTCATGGTGAAGGGAAATTCTACCAATCCACTCGAAGGGGCAATTGCTCGGCTTAGAAGTAATGTCTTTTTCTTACTGTACTCGAAACTTGTATGACAAAGCCAAAAGGGGCATTGTGGGGCTACAAAATATTTAGGGTCCTTGACCCAAAGCACCAAAATGAAAAAAATTATCTCACTCACCCCAGCAACAGATTTTTATTCTCACTAACCCAATCTAAAGTAAAATGACTATTCTACCCTCAAGCTAATTAATAAACTACATCATTGTCCTCTTTCTATATAGATCGATCGATCTCTCTCTCCTCTCTCTCTCCCCAACGTCACCGGCATCTACACTCTCTCTCTCACCTGTCGGAGCTACCTCGCCCCCGCGCCCTCTCTCTCCTCCGCGCCGATCTGCACTTTCTCTCTCCTCTCCCCCCCCCCCCAACATCACCAGCATCTGCACTCTCTCTCTCTCACCGGTTTGAGCTACCTCGCCCCCGCGCCCTCTCTCTCTTCCGCTCTAATCTGCAGAAAACCTAGAGTTTGATTAAGTGGATGGTGAACCAACTCAGAGACGAGCGTTGATCTGTATGGTTGGTTTTACTTTGGTCTTTGACTCAATGAGTTGGTAGCATAGGCTCGAGTTAACTCACTGCATTTTAAGCTTTGGAAGAAAATTTGGGAACTCTTGGGTAGGTTTACGTGGGGCTTGGAGTATGAACTGTTGTCTAATTTTACACTTGGTTACATAATCTGCATTTTTTTTATAGTAAAACGGGGGCATAGGCTCAGAAAGAAAGAAAAAAGAACAAAAAAAAAAGTGTTTATTGGGGGGCAATAGACGGCTATTGGGGGTAATAGAGGTCTGTTAAATGTCTATTGCAGGGCAATAGACGTCTATTGGGGGGCAATAAATGTTTTGAATTGATGTAATCTCCTCGTTTTTTCCTTAATCAAAGTTTTATTTGTCTAATTTTACGGAAATTAGTTCCCATTCCGGCAACCGAAAATTCTATTGGGGGGCAATAGACGTCTATTGGGGGGCAATACAGGTTTATTCGGGGGCAATAAACCTTTCCGGCCTCATATGAGATCTGCAACAACCTCTTTGGAGACTTTCGGCGAGGTTTTATAAACCTTTATTATCCCCCAATAGACGTCTATTGGGGGGGCAATAAACTTTTCTGGCGACCTATGAGATCTTCGACGACCTCTGGTGAGGTTTTCAGAGAAGTCCAGTGGGCGGCGACGGGTGACCGGAATCCTGCGACGGGTGATCGGATTCCAGGGAAAATTGGCCGGTGACCGGAATCCGGCTGCCGGTGACGGGGCTTCGGCGAAGTCTCCTATGGTTTCTCTCTTCCATTTTCTCTCTCTCTCTCTCTAAGTAACAAATAGGTGAGTGCAAAATAGTCTCAAAAAAAAAACAAACAAAAAAAAAACTTAATGGGGTATTAAGGAAGACTTCCTTTGAGTGTTTTGGGTAAGGGGGAATTTAAAAAAACTTAATGAGGTAAGTGGAAAAAAAATCCCTAAAAATGGTGTAAATGGACAAAATCTCAAATATTTAAAGGTCATTTCAGCCAAGGACTAAAAAATCGAAAGTTTCGGCGATATTTCGTCGAAATTTTCATTTTTTTTGGGTGTCAATATTTCCGTGACCATCCAAGTATATTTCGACGGATATTTTAGAAATTTCCCGAAATATCGAGAAATTGACGATATTTTTCGAAATTTTGGATAATTTCCGGAACCTTCCGACTCTTCCCACCCTTTCTCACATCAGTCACACGCAAAGTCACCACCACTCTACCACCCTTTCTCACATCAGTCACATGCAACATCATGTGGCTGACATATAGTTGGCCAAAAATTCCAATAAAAAAAATCAAAAAAGTCACCAAGGCTTGTCAGTCACATGCAACATCATGTGGCTGACATATAGTTGGCCAAAAATTCCAATAAAAAAAATCAAAAAAGTCACCAAGGCTCAAACCTTGGTCACTTCATTGCTCTTTGAGCAAGAGCCTTAGCCAACTCTGCTGCACCTACACTTGTGTTATCATTGCAACATTCTAATATATATTCATTTTGCCTACGAATCTGAAAACTTAGGTAAATGTTCAATCAATAACTAACATAGAACAATCAATTACATTTTGAATTTTGTACCTCATAAGTCTTCTACGTGATTCTAAGTTACTCATGCAATTCAAGGTGTAATGTATGATATGTACAAAGAATGTATATAATATGTAATGGCCTAGCCTCTCATTGGGTTTTTGGCCATAAAAAAAAAAAATAAAAAAAAAATAGATGTTTATTTCTAAAATTTTCCGAGTTGTAGGCGATTCAGTATTTACCGTTTCATCTTAAATTATTACAAATTACTATATAACAATGTTTATTAAGGTTTTCTTTTCATATATAGTAGACAATTGATTAAATAAACATATCTAAAAGTTTTACTTAAAATTTCCATGTTTTTCTTCAAATTTCCATCATTTTTCTTGATTATTTACCGAAATCGATATATCCTCGATATTTCGGTCGAAATTTCCATTTCCGGGACCATCGAAATTTCCTCGAAACTCGATATTTTGGTCCTTGATTTCAGCTCAATATAAGTCCGAGAGGCAAAGTCTAACTCTATCGAGAAATATATTTGAGGATAGAACCACTCGAACACAATCAGGCCAAGGATGAACTAATAAGTCCCAGAAACCCGCAACGGGTGGGAGCATTATATCTACATCGTCTTAAGAGTGCCGTCGTGAATCCACTAAAGCTTGACTTTCGGGAGTTGCATACTACTACTACACGCACTAATCAAAATATCCACTCAAGATCACCTCTAAATATTTGGTAGAGTGAGCAATTGAGGTACGCAATCAACCCCAATCTCATTTGTTACAACTTAAGCACCCAATAACTTAAACATCAGAGAATCTTTTGCAGTAACACCCCCTCCAAAACTTTTGGTTCACCAACATCGGTCGATCATACACACAAACTACTCTCGGGGGCAACTTTCTGATCAAGAAGCTTTCACTCCTATTGCAGTCAGCAAAGTAGGTGAGGAGATATTCTTCTGAATTTTTTCACACCAACATGATGCTTTTTCGATTAGCCATCTTGACCTTACGACCTTCTCATTTTATCACGACTTGCTTTGTTCTTTCCTCGATGACCATTATAGCTTTATAAGTTTTTCCTCACACAAACCAATCCTCAAGCTAAGCTGACAAATGAGGTTGCCAATATGCCGCTTAATTAAGCACCTCAAAGCTAATGCCCCGCATTTGCTTGTTCATCAGTCATCACTAGCACGGTGTTAAGCTCCCTTTTCTCGCTAGTATCTTTACCTTTGGACAAGGTCGACTGGAAATATATGGCCATGTCAGATGTGCTTTTGAATGCTCATATGTTTGTCTGAACGCCGCTACATAAGAATTGTCCATATACAAACCTCACTCACAACACCAACGTACAGTACTAGTTAAAGATATTGTTCATGACACACCCTGACTCGTGAAAATATATGATAATGCTTTGGACGCCATATGTTCACCCCCTAGAGCAATTCCAATTATTCTCCATTTAACTCCAAACTCGCCATTAGGGTTCCAACTCCTTGAGTGTCGCAAGAGCACTCCTCCAAATATGAACCACGAGACACAAGTGGTGTTGAAGTAGGAATCAGAGGAGGTGTAGGGGAAAAATATGGCCAAAATTGTAAGTCTACAAGTAACAAAACGCTCTCAGAACACGCGTTTCGTGCATGTGATGAAAATCCCGCCATATTTGAGGAGAAAAACCACGACTGAAAAGTCAAATCGACTCTCGAACCGCCGTAGACTGTAGTTGAACTCCTTTCAAGTCCAGAGTGGATATATACTACTGGATTGCAATCTCTCCGACGGAGGCACAGCGATTCTTCACCGCTCACATTATACCAGGTTCCTCTCATTTCTGCCTTTTTTTTTTGCATTTTGAACTTAGTCAACTTACTCATCTGCTTGATTTTGCTTTTCTGCATATTCAAAACGCAAAAATTAGTTTCCCTCAATGTGCTTATGAAAAGACTAAAGCATCAGACTTTTGTATATTTCCGAATGAACTAAAGCCAAGATAGATATCATGGATGAGGTTGGTATTGTGGCATCTCTTTTAGTATATCTTTGCAGTTTTCGATTAGCATTAATGTGTGTCGTGATGATCCGCTGGTGTATATGTAAGGGTCTATTGTGAGTTCACTACAACAAATATGGGCTAAAGATACCATTTAGTCCCCACAATTAGATTAATGGTGACAGCACCCAAAAAAGACTCACCAATCATCTTTTTTTTTAACGTTAAAATTCAATTTGTGTTCATCACTATTTTAGAAACATGAAGGTAGCACACCCAGCTTTGGCTTTATGTATGTGTATCTCTAGTCTCTAGACTGTTTATGTTAGTTATTTTAGTTTCTTTTCTTTTGATGAACTACAGAACAAGGTATCTCTCATTCATGACCATGATTAGGAGAGGCACCTAGGACAGATATGGGTACATGCTTTAGGATTTCATGTTTGTGGTGGGGAATTAATATGGGAATTGCGGTTGAATTGAGGAAACAAGTAAGAAACCTCTGGATTGTACTCGAACAATGTACGTAGGACATATGTCTTCTGGGCTTATTTGTATAGGCATCTCATAAAGGAAATGGGACTGCCGTTGTCATCTGGGGCATTAGAGTGTTCTGCAACTATGGTAGGAAATGACATGACAAGTATCTTCTTCATGGTTGTCTTCTGAAAATTAGTGCTACTTTTGGGGTTTGTTACTTTGTTGAACCAAGGAACAAAAAAATTAGATTGATTCTCTCAATACTAACTTCTTTTTTTTTTTGAGAAAATAGATAACTTCATTAATTTATCCATAGCCAGAAGGCACGTACATCAGATGCTGTCTCATATCAAAATCAGAAATGGCACAAGCTACCGAGCAAAGGACAGGTGACCCTCACTGTTAACACATACGCTCACATATTTGAGCCTAACTACAAGAAAACGAATCCTCACTACTAACCTCTCTTTGAAAAGTAAACCTAGTCGCCTAGAGACCTCAATTGGTGTACAACTAGAGAAAACTAAGATGAAAGTAACAGAAGACCAACTTTCTAGTAATAGGCAAGAAGACCAGGAAAACCTTAAGCTTTCCTTTGCCCTTTTCTCGAGCCTCCAGCTGTAGGGTAATGATCCTCCGGGATCCCAAATACGAAACCCTGAAGAAAATGAGCCTATTCGCAGGGTCCACCAAAGAGCCCAATGCCAAAAGGTACTCAGAGCAGGTTTGGACACTCCAGGCCCATTTGATTTTAGCCTCAAAGCTGATTTGGGCCACCACAATCTTTTGGGCTTCCAAAATGATTTGAGCACCCAAACTGATTTGGGCCCCCAAAACAATCTGCCCACCCCACTTGCCGCTCCACTGCCAAGCACATCCGACGCCATCGCTACCACTCCAGATGCAGCCACCGCCATCGACTCAGACACCCCACCAGCACGCTCTGCATATTCCAAAACCTGATTCGCTTCACGGTGCACGACGACAATCTCCGCCACATCCATAAGTTGGAGTGCAAAGGCCGGCGCCGCCATCAATCGGAGTTTGGCCGTTTGGATCCGGGTCCAGAGGTCGCACAACCGCCACACAGGACCTCTCATCTCTTGGCTTCCAGACTGTATACGTCGGTCGTTCCCGACTGCGAACCACCTAAACTTGAGCCGGCCTCGCCTCGGCCTGATTCGACACGACCATTCTTCCACCCAATCCCCATTGAGTCCGATCGGACCAGAGCACCGATCCATAACCCTCACATCACCTATTTCCTTCCGGCCAGAGATGATGAGTAACCTAGGGCAAGGTAGGGTGGTCGCCGCACAAGGTCGGCTTCTGAGTGTCATCAGCAGATGACGTAGAGGGAGGCTGATACCGGCCGCCATGACTGAGGCTAGGCCGCCCTTGAAAACTAGGTTGAGAGGAAAGCTCTCCTTTACAGTCCTACACTATTTCAATACTAACTTATTAAGTAATGAGGGTTGGCATCTAATGTATATAGTGTAATCAGAAAATATGGTAGTTATTTAAGTATCTCTACCAGTATCAATTATTTATAGTAATAGCCTGAGTTATAGGAATTAGCAGAGTCGGACGCCTCAACTTGTTCGGAGGAAGGCTCAACTTGTAGGGATGAAGGCAAGCAGAAATGTTGCTTTGTATTATATGCCACAGATCAATAAATGTGAGAACTCCTTAGTCTATGTTTTCAAGTTTATGATTTTGAAAAGTACCAAGTGTGACATTGATCAGTGTACTATATAGTATGGAAGAGTGGAAGAAAAATAGGATCAAACTTGTTTGAAAGCAATAACACATTTCTTATCTTTACTATGACATTCAATTTGCGGAGCTGACTATGCGCTCAGCATCATCATTGTCATTGTGGGTAGAATGGGGGTCAGATGCCCATCAACAAAAGACCAAACACAATACTTCTGGGCCTTGAAATCCTAACAAAGACTTCTCTTTTTAAATGACCAATAAAAAGGGGAACAATCAAAGAAAAAGCAGCCCAGTTGTACCTCTAGCCCACAGTTAGCAAGTCCACCAGAAACTGCATTTGTCTCCCTGTAACTGTGCCTTAACGAGCAGCTTTAGTTCTTCATTAAAAACTGTTGGCAGCCTGCAATCAGATTGAATTTAGGTTTTCATTGCATTATCTTTACTTTATAGTCAGTGAACTCCATATTTGGGTAGAATGTAACTTTAAATATTTGAACCCCTATGCAGGGTCTTTAGATTCTAAACTTTGCTGTAAGGATACAAACTGGAGTGTTGAGAGTCAGGTAAAACCAAAAGTTCAAAGCCTTTGTAATACAAATATTTTCCTTGAGCAGTTTCCGTTGTCTTTCATTTTAACCTTGACAACTTTGAACTTGCATCTCATTTAAGTATCAGAATCATTTTGTTGCATGAATATATATTTAGTCTGTATTCATGTTTCTGTGGTTGTTTGTAGACGTTTTCTTATACTGACAATTTGGCAGTGAACCTCCTCAACTAGATGTTGATCAATCAAGGACATACTAGAAACTGAGTCTGCTATGAAACTGTTGTGCAGACTTCTAGTAATGAAGACTAATGCCACAAAGCATATCTATCTGATTATTTTAAGCTTATGAACCAGCCTCACTTATACAAGTGATCCGCTTTGTATAAATTGGTAGTAAGCGGTCTACACTGTCAAAATTTAGCACAAACACCTTAAAGGTTATTAAAGGAGATTTGTTTGTCCTGATAATTGGAATTATATGATACGAACTACTGTTAATGGTTACCAAATACATAATACTGCTATTTTGACCATTCTTACTTCTTAAGTCAGTTGATTCTGGAGTTCAGTTATTAGTTCTTTTTGGTTTTAGGAAGATGGTGGCCGCTGGAGGATGATTTCGACATTATGGAGTTAACACATTTCCATGGGACTATGGGAGATCACCTAGTTTCTTTACTGAACTATAAATACATGACTAGCTGATTATCATACAACTTAACTCTGTCAATAAAATCCTTTTTTTGTTTTTTTTTTTTTTTTGTAATTCCTTTTCTTACCTTTAACTAAGCATTCACAACTCATTCAGACCAAAAAAAAAAAGAAGGCATTCACAACTCATCTACTATGAGCAATTATCTGTTCATCATTTTAACATGTCAACATATGTCACTAAGTCTGCAACACTCTGTGTTTGTGCCTGAGAGAGAGAGAGAGAGAGAGAGAGGTCCACAACTTGTTGATCATCATCTACCGAAAGTAGACCATACATTCCCAATTCATATAGATGACAAGAAGTGGTGTACTAAACTTTTTCTCATCGATAAGCCGAAACAAAAAGTAGCACAGAAGGTTTTCTATTACTTCTTCTAAACAAATTTTCTAAGGCAAGATGTACCCTATAAGAATTCAAATCACTTGAGCTATACTTACAGCAGATTAATAGCCATAGTCGCTATTGAAATTTTATATTTTTGAGTCAGTTTGTATTTAATTTTTTTTTCTTTTGTTCCCTTTTTCATTTTTTTTCATTTTTGTATGTATGAGCATCATCATTCAAAATATACACACCCTTATTGTCTTTAGCATGATTTATATATGCACCAAAACTCTACAGCTTGCTTCTGATGTTTACAGCTGCATTTCTCTCGTCCTTAGTGGTTACTGGATTTTGCATACAGTGCATTGAAACTGACACTGATCAAGACTGAGGACCGATATGCTATTATGATACATGAGATTGGTAAGGTCCCCCCACTTTAATCATGCTATCAATTTACGTTGTAACTTTCGCAGCTGAAAAGTCTATCATTACCAGTGCTAGAAGTCTTGCATATCAATGGTAGATTTTATTGTTCTCTTTCGTTGCATTATTAGGGGAGTGTCTAGGAAAAAAACAGTTAACAAATAAGGTTATTTTGTCTGTTGAGGATTGACTAAAAGGAAAGTGGATCGATCTAGCTATTAATGGATTTCAACTAAAATTAGAAGAAAAAGACAGCAGAGAGGGACATTGTGAAAGAGACATTGATCATGAAATGCTAGGTTGACCTTGAAGACTTGATATTATTTTGGGGAAGACAAGATAAGAAAACAAAAGAGAATAGGTGATAAAAAGAAGAAAACTTCTGTTTTGTAGGCCACTGAAATTGTCCCAAATAGAAACCTGTGGAGCCAATGATCCATTGGAGTTGTATGGTCTAAAGAAAAAGAAAAAATGGACCAATATAGGGAAGGCTTAGGGTGTTCTTAAGCGCCTATATTGAAATCTCTTTTGAAATGCATGAGTGCTTGCTTTGGGGTTTTAGTATCAAAAGAAATCACGGAACGCGTTTTTCTTACGCTCATGAAAGTGAAAAAGAGATAAATAAAACAAGAAAAGAAACTTGAAAAGATTGGATTGGAAAAGATAATAGTGGCAAAGCATCTGTAAAAGATGGAAGCAAAAGGTTGAGTGATGACTACCCAGCTTTTGTGGCACACGCACACACCAAGCAACGATCTTTTATCTTCCTTTTAGCTTCAGCCATTTTCCTCAAATGCCCAAGTGGTTGGTATATATTGTCATTACCCTCGAGTTTATTTTCGTTGATAACTATTACTTCAATTCAATTTCCTTTGTATTTATGAGTCTTATCGTATGTACTTGAATATATCTACTATTCTTTTTTCCGAATTTAGCATATCAAGGGTCATCAGATATCACTTACTGGATTGGAAATTTTTTTCTCTTTTTCTGCAATGTTTCTAGCCTCATACAGACGTTGTTTTATATGTGTATAACTTGAGAGATTATTATAATTTCCAGTATAACTTTATATCATGATAATGAAATGGTTTTGGTTTTGATATAATTATCTGCTTAGTTTTTTATATGGTTGTGCAGGCCTCGTAGATTTGCTGTACTAGATAAGCAAAAGGGACGTGCGCACTTACACAACACACATACAAGTTGAGGCTGGAACTCTTGCACCAACATAGCCATGCTGGTTCATGATGGTAATTTCACCTTTTGTATATAATTTTATATTTGACAGAAAAAGTGTGCATGAAAACAATGCTGGTTTACACTCTAATGTGGTAGAAAGTGAAAACATGTTTTAGGTAAAGGCTGTGATGGTCTGATGGAGATGGCAGTGGAGAGAGAAGGGAAATAAGAGATTATGGTTGGGCAAGGTTGATAGCTTGCTAGGCTTGATTGGTTTCTAGCAGGAAGAGGAAAAAGGAAAGAAGAACACAGTGGGGTTTAACTGGTGACCCGCGTACCCACACACATACAAACATGATTGAATTAAAAGCCAAATCCCTGATTCCTAGGAGACGCTTCTTGATGACAAAAGCACTTTCCTGAAAAGTAGCAGATTATTATGTATCTACTTTCCAACGGGAAGGTGGTTTTATGGTCTTAAAAAACCAAAGTGCATACGTAGGTTCAAGTGCTGCTGCCTGCAACTTTTCAACTCTCTCTTTCTCTATGCAGCTAGAGGTTGAAGAATGAGATTAATACTGGGTTTGATAAGTGGTTATCACGTGGTGGATCATGAGCTATGAACCCTGTTGTTCAGCATTGTAGTCTACAAAAATCATAGACTGTGACAGAATTGAAGGTGTAATGATATGGCATTTTGTTCTAATATGACAATAATCATTTTTCATTATTGGAACTAATCTAATTTGATTAGTGGTGGATTGGGAACTATGTGCTTAGGTCAACCCTAGCTACGATGCTGCCCGGAAGTTTTTGAAGTCAACTAATTTGTACGAAAAGTATTAGAGACAATAACATACCTGTTCTTTTGCAAGGTTGGCTGCTATATGATGATCCAAATTGAACGTTACCGTCAACCTATGGACATGTTTAAACAGTAGGAACTAGCATGACAGGTTATGGTCGGTTACTTAGATTGGTCAGGTCAACTCACCAACTCTCAAGTGCTCTAGCTAGCTGGATCGTTTTGTTATTCATTGTTGAAAAACAGATTGTGCTTAAGTAGAGGACTAATATTGTAGAACAATTTTCATGATCCAATCCAATCTAAATCATAATTAGTGTCATCTTCATATTGAGAGTAGGATGTTGCAACAAGTATTATTCTCATGATCACCAATATCGTTAAAATCTAAATGATGTGTGAGCGAGCACAATTTTCTTACCACACCATAAGCATAATGCATATTAAGCGTGAACCAGTTTTTTCTGATGCATTCATTTTTAGTGCTCGCCTCCATTATAAACAATTGCAACGTACATTACAATGAAGAACATTCATCTGCACTTTTTGATAGCTTAGAACACGTTATCATGACAGTATCACAATTGTTTACAAACAATAGGGTTATATTGAGATTTTGGAGTCAACTTAAGGATAAGACATGGATTGAATAGGGGGTGAGGTTTGGTTTGAGTGTAAACATGAGGTGTAGCTTTATAGTAAATAGGGTGGATTAATAGCGCGAACCAAAAAAGTGCTTATACTACTAAATTTCCTCTTAGATTTCGGAAATTTGCAAGTAAATTAAGATCGATCACAATAAGAGCACCATTTAGCAATGCTGGAGAGGAAAAAGATAATCGATCACTGAATTTGACAAAAAAGCGACCCGATTAGATAAAATGTAAAACTAAATTATGATCTAATTAATAGAGCCATGAGTAAACACGTAAAATTGTGCAATAATAGAGGATAGGATGATATTAGTTTTGTTCAATAATCAATGTGTAGCTTTAACAATGCTACATCCAACTTTCATGGATAATATTGATCGTTAGTACAGGTTTCTTACCTCCTTTAAAATGGAACCAAGTCGAGATACATAAATTCAGATTTTCCATAAAACTTGAAGTTGCAGAGTGAATTAAACTTTGTTAATAAGAGAGTACGATCTTTATACATTCAAGATCTTCTGTTTTTATTAGTGGTACAAGCATCACGAAAGAAAATGGTGGACATGTTTTTGTTATGTATCATATCAATATTTTCATGAACACAATAGATAATTAAATAGGATATGTACTTCTAGTAAATACTAGTTGGTAAACTAGTTTACTGAATTACTTGACAAAAAAGGAAATTTACTGAATCATACTAAAATGTCACTTTGTATATTATGTACTTGCCTACTTGGCATAAAACAAAACCTAATTAAGATGGCATATACCCGTACAATTTTTTTTTTTTTTTTTAGAGAAACTGTCAATTCAAATAGATCAGGAGGTAAACTCCTTGGAAAGTACATCAACAATACAAGTTGGAGGCTCTAGGCCCCAAAATAAAGAACTAGCAGAAGAACAAGCAAAACGAGCTAAAATATGAGCCACAACATTGGCTTGACGATAAGCATGAGTAAAGTAAGAACTCGGCATCTGTTGAAGATGAAAGGTAATGTCACCATACACACGACCAATGAAGGAAGTATGAGGAATGACTCTCTGCTTTGTTGCATGAAAAAGAGTAAGAGAATCGATCTCAAAAATCACCGGAGAAAGACCTCGCTGAATAGCAAGTGAGACTACCTCCCTCCCTGCTAATACCCGTACAACTATATCTACTTATAAACTTTTATATGGTTTGGAGTAAGCGCAAAAGTAGAGGGCATAAAAGCATAATATGTTTTCCAACGTACATGTAACAAAATAGGTACAATTAGCCGGCAGTTAGCTAGAGCGCTTGAGAGTTGAGAGCTGAGTTAGGGTTGGTGATCGACTTAACCGGCCCTGACCAAGCTAACTTGCTAAGTAACTGATCGACGGCAAGGACTGAAAAATCGATAATATTCTCGAAATTTCAGCGATATTTCTCTTTTTTAAGGGTCTCCATATATCTTTGACTTACTATGAGAATATCGTGAGAAATTTTTGAAATTTCGCGATATTTCCGGAAATATTCAAAATTCTCGTGATATTTCAGGAAATATTCGAAAATTTAGCGAAATTCCTGATATTCTCCCGAAATTCCGAGATTATTGTCACCTCTCGCTATATGTGGGTTTGTCAGAAAGTATTTTGACCACAATTGAAGCCAAATTTTGACGATACTGATACCTCATGAAAACTAGCCCTTATCCTTATCCAATCTGACTAAATTGTATAACATCTAAAGAAGAAAACTTTATAAATTTATAGGGTCATGTATCACTCTTTGGGTCGCTTATAAATCTTCTGATTATCTAATTTGCTAACTAGTAAACATTTGACTCTATTATAGAAAAAAAAAATTATGTATTTCTATGGACCATTTTCTACTTCTTTTCCTGTTTGTCATCCCAGTGATCCATCGAAATTTCCATTTTTTAGACTATCGATATTTCCTCAATATTATTCGATATTTTAATCATGGGATCAAACATAACCTGTCATGCTAGCTCCTAATGTGGCAGATCGATCGGGAACTATATGCTGGGGTTAGGGTTGGAAGTTGGAACTACATATGCTGGCTTCTGGCTAACTGTACATTGGGGTATAGGTTTCCCCACTGTGAATCATAACTTGTTTATGCAAACCTGATAGTATCAGTTTATGTAGATAATTAGTTAAGTGCTGTTATCCTAAAAAAAAAAAAAAAAAAAAAAAACAACTAAAGCTGTTGTTTGGTTAACAGGCATCATATGTGTCAGCTGTGAACTTCTCCTTTAATTTGATTTGAAATTAATATATCAGCAGGAATATACCTTGCTTTCCCTATTACCTCTCTTGTTGCCTTGGAAAGTTGCCATGTATACCATATTCCTTGAACCTCTTTCATTTACTACAGCCTTTGTGAGTCTGAGATTTGATTATATTTTAAAGATGATGATCGATCAATATGAACTATAACACTGAACATCTCCGTCACGCAAGTGAAATGCCTAAACCCAAAACTCTTCTTACATTGTCATCCTTATTTGAAACACATGTTTGTTAATTAAAATAACCTAGTTATTCTTTCAACAAAATAATAAAAAATGCATAACCTAAAGCATCCCATGTTCATTCTCAAATAAAAAAAAGCATCCCATGTTAATAAAATATTCATGATTTAACAAAAAAAAAAAATATATATATATATATACATGACTAAATTTTCATTTTATTTTAAAAAAAAATTACAAACTAATTATTAATTAGTTACAGTTTCAAGTTCGAATCTCATCTTTCTTGTTATTAAAATATATTGATCGAAATAAATACATGCCGGTAAACACTAACGTGTCATTATTTGAAATACAAGAATTTGTATCATTACTCCTCAAGATTAGTGGGATCACTGGGATGACTCGTTTTCCTCCAAAATCCCATAGCATGTAGCAACTAGGACACATTTGGGTTTCTTGCCAAAAACAGGGACCTAACTGGGTTTGACTCGGAAGTGTTCGAAATTAAGAAGTAACTAATTTTAAACAACTTCCAAACTCCAATCTGCTCTCAGATTTTCAGACCTAGAATACTATATAGTTTGAGCGAAGGCTTAGATTATGGAATTTTTAATTGGTTTGTAATTATGATTCAGCATTGCTAAACAACACAATCATGTAGTCAACTCGCTCTTGGCCCACTTAACCACCACATAATGTAGTAATTATCAAAATTGGCCATTAAGGTGAAGAATAGATATTCTGGCAAACAGTGTTTTACCTTTTACATTGTAGTCCGGCCTAGTTTTTGAAGGAGTGGAGTTTTACAGAACGAGAAATTCTTAATATATATTAGTGAGCTGACTAATGATGAAGAAATGTAAAATATGTTATACATCGATGTAAAATAAATTTCTACTTTAGATTTAAAACTTTATATTCTATAATTAGCGCTTATAATAGTATAGCGGCCAACATTGTTTCACTGTGTGACCTAACCCTTGAATGTATCCTAACACATAGTCCAAGAATAATGCAATTGCATGCTTAAATAATTGCACTAGCATTTTAATACATGATTATCAATTGCTATTGTTAATTATAACTAAAATTACTATAATATGGTTGTAGTTTAACGTGTAACTCATTACATCACAATTGATTAAGACCATCAAATTGAAATGTCATAAAGATTATTTTCTTTCCCCCTTCTCACGGGTACCAAATCCAATTCATTGTATTTGTTTCAATGCTCCTAACATGGTTTGTTACTTTGATGTTGCTTCATTAGTGAAACCTAAAAACAAATAGCTTGATAGAGTCCCGTTTGGATTTGTATATACTTAATGGAGTGATACATCCCAAACTCTCAAAATAGCCTCCACTAGTAGTTTATAGTTATCATTCTTTTCTTTCTCCACAACTGCTTACAAAAAGAAAATCCCTACCATTCGCTTTTTGGTATGAGGTTTTCAAATTGGATACTCGAGTATTCTTTAGTACCTAATAGTTCAAATATGAGTTTTTAGTTTGATTTGATCATCCCTTTTTAGAAAGATATTTATTGTTCAATTCACTGGCGGACCTACATGAGGCCTACAGACGATTATTGTCTAATTTTCTTTTTTCCTGTTTCTTTTGTTCAGTTATGCGAACTAAATAGTAAGCTTAGTTTTCCTATTTTAAATGATTCTCCCTTCATTTTATGTCTCATCTTAGTCAATTTAAGTATTATGTGTTTATAAGAACAAAATTCTGGATCCGTACTTGAATCAATTTCCCTACCGACGTAGTAATTGAAAATCCCATCTCCCTCATGCAGGGTTGCTATCCCCATCTCCATCCCTTCCTTCATATCCCACCCAAAACCGTCCATAAGTCCATAACTCACCCTCCATTTCCAACTCCAATCTCAGTCACTGTTTTTGCTCTTTGAGGAAGGAGATCGACCACTAGACCTAAAGGTCCATTGCTATCATCTATCTTGCTATAAATTCTAAAATAGGTAAAATATAATGCCAAAGCACTCCTCATTTTGGCGGAAAGAAGATACGTCAATGATCAAGGAGCCCTTACCTCAATCGGCTTGGGTGAGCTGGACCACTGACCCACCCAAGAAAAACCATAACAAATGGCTCACAGCTCTACTGTGCACTACTGTAATTTATAGTCATTTTGTTATAAAAATGGCAGCCTTACATGGCTTTGGAGCCATGGGCCTCCCAGTTTTTGTAGATGTAAAATTCATAGAAAAGCTATTACTCATTTTTCTTCAACTTATGGGTCTAGAACACTACCATGAAAAAGTTGGAATTTCAAGCATCTATCTCTTTCATATGGAAATGTCACATTGACATGCCTACAATACTGTCTTGTTCAACACCATCCGCATTACGTTCGGCCGCTGTCTTGTTCCTCGCAGACAAATGGGGCAAAAGAGTGAGGCTAGTAGCCAATTACGATTACGATTACGATGAAATAGTAGCGTTTATATAAATGTTTCTTTTCCTCTCGGGTTATCCCATCTCTTAAATAATAGTGGAGACGAGAGTCGTCTTCTTTAGTTCACCCTATCTAATGACTCATGGCTCAACAACATAACATATCACGTTGTAGTATATCGACTTTAGCCCTTAAACCCTCCGGAGTAGATCTACTCTATGTAGTGTACCCACACATAACGTACCAATAATACACCCAAGACGAACCTAGCTAGCTCTAAATGTAGTATACTGGCCAAAATGAGCCATCTTTATGTTGGCTGATTAAAGTATGAAGCTGCCCTTATTAAAATCTTAATCAGCCTTTGGGGGTCCCCAAGCAGTTTAAGATAATCAGAATTCCATAATAAACAAAACCATACTAACAGGAAAGCTTTGGAAGAATTGCAAAATCCACAGGCACAGACACCTCATTCTTTAAGCCAAACGGAAATAAACAAACACACTGAAAATCACTGATTAATTAAACTAAAAGAAACCAATAAATCTATAGGGCATTATCGAGGTTGTTCGCAGGTATTTTTATAGGAGTTCGTTTTCAATGAAACCGACGTTTCCCATTGTTAATGCCTCAAAGAAATTATAAACTGTGATTAATCTTTGTCCCTGTCCATACTGGGCATGTTCTCCCTCAAATTTTTAGTATGAATTTCTTGGTTTATTATGCAACATATTTGTTTATATAATCATGGTTATTAGATTAACAAAAGCCTCCAAAACAACAAGTATTAAGAAAGATTAAAGGACTCAAGTGGGTGTCTCAACCAAACATGGGCCATGTGGCTTGATTAGTAGGTGTTCTATAAACTAATCCCAGAAAATTGAAATTTCAATAGGCTATAAGACAATGCACTGTGTTATTAACTTATTATAATGAAGAACATATAAAATATTGTAACTTGGGAAGTAAAATATGGGGATTTAGGGCACAAGAAAAGAAAAAGAAGTGTTGCTTTTATAGGATAGAAGGAGAATGACGCGTTACGTGTTTGGTGTATTACATGCAAAAAAAGAAAGAAAAGGAGGATTATCAGACAATTGTATGACAAAATTCAACCCAACCATGTTATACTAGCCTTTATGAGGGTTGAGGAGATTTATAAACAAACAAATCAATCATTGTTTAAGCTTCTAAACCCTGTTTCACTCTCTTGCAGTTAACTATGACACGAATCTCTAAAACCTCCCTAAACGTTACGTTATCAAACTATCAATTTAATGTAGAAAACAACACACTGCCTAATTAATGATTGAAATCGACTATCTGACAACATAACATAATGAAATGGACATTCTAAGCTTGACCCTGTAACAACTATGGGTGATGGAGACAATGAGCATAAACTAGCTGAGCAAAATACTATAATGGGATTTTCTATATCAACCTGTTGTAAACTATCTAATCTGATAAACTCAGAACTGAAAATAATAAGCTTCTCTTAAACTCTTCATTCCAATATATATTGTGGCAAGAGGAATCATTCCCGACCAAACTGAAGACTATTGATAAACTCAGAACTGAAAATAATAAGCTTCCCTTAAACTCTTCGTTCCAATATATATTGTGGCAAGAGGAATCATTCCCGACCAAACTGAAGACTACTAGTAAGTTGAGGCAGTTCACCAACTTCCCAATACATTCAAATTTATCCATAGTAAATAGAAAATGACCAAAACGAGGCATATCATCATATTCAATTTCAACCAAGAGTGTCCAAGACCGTACTGAAACACCTAACACCACATTCTCTAAATTATGATCATGTGTAACAGGAGCAAGCTTTATGTTTAAGAAAATAATTAACTGTTCTACAGTTTTGTCCAGCTAATGATAACTTGAGTTCTTTAGTTGAAAGGAGAACCGCTAGAACAACTTATTTGACTGTTACTAACTACTAAGTGGCCTCACAGACTAAAGCCGACAAACTAAGAGCTCAAAATTGCAGAAATCCTATGCCAAAAGAACGAAACAAGTGCCTGGTGTGCAATTTTGAAGTTATCAATTTGATGCCCTAATTGACTAAACTTGAGGCTAATTAGAAGGAAAGAACTAAACACAAACAGCATAAATTTCCCCCACCCAAACAAACCAAAGGGTGTAAAGTGTAAGAGAAACAATCAAAAAATGACTTTAGATGTACGTACAAGTACGATCAAACAACAAATTATTCTGCAAATGATCTTCTATTTATATAACCGACAAATGGTTAAGATTCTCTGGTAAGTTCTGTTGATTCTATGCACATGAACCACAGAATGATTTAAAAGCTGGTAATATATTTTCCATTTCTAGTTCATTTGTTGCCGAGTGTACAACGTACTATCACCCTCTAAACCAGAAGAAAATGCAGCTTGCAATTGCCAATTAAAACATCAAAGTACCATAGCAGCAATATCCAAGTTGAATAGAAACAAGACTCTAGACTTGCCTGTTAGATAATCCTACTGAGAATACTAGTCTGTTTTAGACTAGATAGACATATTGCAAAGGAGAGACTCACAAACATGATAACTGATCACAAGGATTAAGTCATAACAGAGGTGCCAATTCAGAACATAGTTCAATATTTATTGACATATTATCAGAGTAGAGTAAGCTGGAAACCTCTGCCATCAATTGTGAGTTGCAAAAAACCAACCTCCCTCTGCTCGTCTCAAAATGCTGCTCCTGATCAGCACCTCCAAGCTGAAGCTGAGATGAGCTCTCGGCGCTGCCAGCATAGCACAAGTGACTCTTGACGCTTCTCGACATGAAACCCTCTTGCTGTACTCCTCTTGACCACACATTCTGCCTGAGTCTCCGTGAAGTTACTGAAGGATAATGGAGTGAAACCAGCTGAGGCAAAGAGCGTTTTCCATAGGGGCATTTTGTCAGGGGTTCGGAGACGCCCCAAAACAGTGCTTTCAATCTTAGGCTGAAGGAGGAACCTCTCAATCTTGTTCACAGCATCCGAAGTTACATTAACCGCATCAAGAGATTCCAAGAGGTTTATGTAGGATTGGAGGGCCTGCAGAATGTGCTGTGGGAATGGAAGGTCACTCCTGTCACACCCTCTATCCAAAGACACCACAATTTTGGGAGAGAGCTGTTTAACAAATCGAAGGAGATTGGGCAAAGCAGCCGGTTGATTCGAACTAGACCAAATGGGGAAATTCACAGCAACTGCCTCATTATCATTAGCTCGGAAAAAGGGCAGTGAGTATGAGTTTTGGTCCAACAAATCAATGTTAACTACTTCAAGCTCAAAACCTAAGCCAATCTCATCAGCAAATTGGGTTAAATTATCACGCATAAGATTAAGCTCAACTGTGTGATGAGTAGAAGGAGAGGCAAAAGCAGTGATTTTGAGAAAGGGGGAAGTGCCACCCCTGTTCCTCAATGGGAGTTCCTGCATAAAGGAGGCCCAGTGAGCACCAAACCCAATATCAAAATCAACAATGTGAATCTGATCAGCTTCTGATACAGCCTCAAGTAGAGCCTGGTTGCAAGTAAAATTGACAAACTGAATCAATGGAGACACTTCAGAGAAGACTTTGTAAGCCCCCATTTTGAAGATGACATCAAAAGGGGTCGGGGTTCTTGGTGGAGGAGAGGTTGCTGGGTTGTTCATAAGGAGGAGGAGTTGCAAAGCCTCCTTGAAATAGAAAGCAGCCCGCTGAAGGGGCTTTCCAACAGGGGAGAGCTGGTGATTGAGCCGCGCCAATATCGCCTGCGCGTGTGAGAAGTTCCCAGTACCTACCATTTCTGCGGCCTTATAGAGCTGGTCCAGCAAACTATGCTGTAGCAGTTGCTGCTGCTGGTTCTGGTGAGCCGCTGCCGCCGCCATTTCTTCGCCACCCACCTTCTGCTTGGGCACCACTACCGGCCTCGGTTGAGTGTGGTGCTGCTGAGGAAGGAACTGCATTCCGGGAGGGAAATTACCAAAATGGGGCTGCTGCTGCTGCTGCTGAAGGTGTTGCTTTCTGAGCAGAAACTCATGACCCGGATCAGAATATTGTACCTTTTGGTGGATCTGAGAACTCGGGTCCAGTCCTCCACCGCCTCCACCTGGGTTGTGGCGCTTGGGCTGGGACTGAAGAAAGTGCTGCTCCTGCTGAGCATAAGTCACTGGCATGAAAAAGTTTGGATTTTGATGAGGGAGCTGAGACTGGTGCTGGTTCATGAACAGCTGTGGGTTCAGAATCTGAGGCTTCTCATCTGGGTTCTCAAACTGCTGGTGATTCTGATAAACCATTCCATGAGGTAGCGAAACTGGAAGTGCTGAATTGGCAAAATTGGAGTTGTTGTTGTTGCCGCCATTATTGTTCATCAACCCGACATTTGAAACCTTGTAATTCAGCGGCCCAGAAGAGCTGGGCACAAAACCCATTTTCCCATTGAAACCAGAACCGCCGGAGAACCCCAAATTGGGACCGGAAACGCTGCTCCCGATGTGGTCGAAACCGGAACCCTGATCGACCATTCCCAGACCCGCATTGCCTTCAAACTCAAGAGAGTTACTGTTGTTCCCGCTCTGCAACAGCTGCTTTAGCCCGAACGACGCGTCGTCCACGTCGCCCGAGATCCACCGGAGCAGCGACTGGTCTTGACCCGGAGACGCCGCCGTTTCGGACAGCATGGTCTCCCAGTCCTCCAACCCAAGCCCGCCGCATCTCCCGCCGCCCGATCCGGTCACGGCCTCCAGACCGCCGCTGGGAATCGACTGAAGCTCGCAGGTCCACTCATCCTTGCTGCTGCTGCGCGCCGCCGCCGTGTCGGGCTCGGGTCCCACCGGCGAAGTGTCCTGCAGAAGCGGCGTGGTGGTGTTGCCGTTGCCGTTGCCGTTGCCGCCGCCGTTGAAGGAGGAGGAGAGAGTGGATGCCGAAGTGGGTGGGCTCGGGCTTCTTCTCATATGAAGAACAGAGGTAGGTTCGTTGCTGACGAAGCTGTTGTTGATGAAAAGCTCCTCGTCTTTCTTGTGGTTCCAGTCACAGATTGATGCCGCTGTAATTTCTAAGACCCCCTTCCCCTGTTGCTGAAATTGAAAGGGCATCCCTCTCCTACAATTTACCAACCCAACAAATTAACTAGAAAATCTCAAACCTTTAATTATTTTGCAGAGGAGGACCAGACTAACACTTAAACACTTAGAGCAAGATTATCCAACGACCGTTAATGGGTTTCCAGATTTGCAGAGCTCAAGGAGCCACTCTCTGCATGCCATCAACATCAACAGCTCAAGCAAAACGAACCCATTTCACCAAGACGTGAAAAGAATGCTTCTTTCTCTTCCCAGCCCACCATTTCCAAACCAAAGCTTCTTTTTTTTTCCTTCTTCTTCTTCTTCTTCTCGCTTCACATCAAATCTGAAAGCTTCATTCCAGCTCCATATCTCTCTTTCTCTCTCTGTCTCCTCTGGTTGATTTTATTTCTGTTGTTGTTGTTGGTGGTGGTGGTGTTGTTTTCTTGTTCTAATCTCTTCTTCCACCCTTGTGTCTTCGCAGAGAGTACTGTGTACCCTTCCCCTATTCTGCCATGGATGCGTGCATCATAAAAAAGTTAATAAAGTGTACCCTCTCCCTCCTCCTCACCATCTCTCTCTAGTCCCTATCTCTTTCTCTCTCTACCAATTTCTTTTTTCTTTTCTTTTTTTTTCCTCTTCTTCTCTCTCTCTCTCTCTTGTATTGCTGAGTTTCTGTCACCTCCCTAAGTGGTCACGGTGTTGTCTTAACCTTGAGGTAAAATGGGCGCTCTGCTTTTTGATATAAGAGTAGGGCTCGCAGTAGGGGTACCCTTCTCTCCCTTCAACCCCAGATATTAATTTTACATTATAGCCCATGTCAGATCCTGTCTTCCTGTGCATGGATACAGTACAACTATTCATGTGTTTTCCTTTTTGCTACAGTTACAACTTACAAACCTACTATTCTGGTTCAAAATCCAACCATCTAATTTTTCATAAATCCTGTTCAATCCACTTGCGTTAGCTTAATTTGGATTATGACAGCTTTAGATTTTATCCTCAAATCTAAAAAACAGATATGCTTGTTTTCCTATAATTCTTTTAAAAAATTAATAAACGAAATGAATATCAAAATGAAAATTTTTGTGTAATTTTATACAAAAATTTACTAAAAGACGTACATTGATCCGGATATGATATTTATTACACAAAATACAATTTCGATCATAATACAATTTAAGTTATTTTTAATATATTAATCTTCTACAAATGTATTATGAAACTCAGACTCAAGTTATTTTTTTTAGTGGTAAATTAGGAATAAATAATTACTACATCCTTCAACTAAATCATATGATTGACTTACTAACTCAAGAGCCACATTTCCCAAGTATGGTGGGTATCCCCTGACCCCAAGTCATAAACATGGAGAGGGGTAATCAAAACTAAACAGTTTAATATGCCTGTCATCACTTTTCTGTTCTTTTCATGGGTACATCACTCTATGGAATATGTACCAGAAGCGAAGAGGCTGGTAACAAAAGGAAAACTTTTTCACCTTTATTACTCATTTACTGTCCCATTGGGAAACCTTTGGTTACACGTTGAAGGTTAACTAGAACTGTAGAAGCCGTATGATTCTGAAGCTAAACCTCCCCAGAAAAACACAGACCTTCCAACAAGACTTTCAACCTTTTCTTTTTTAAGTAGGAACGTAGAAAATGAATTTCAAGCACAGCCTCCAAGACCAACGATGAGCAGTGAAGGCTAGGAAGGACTTATGTGGCTGACAATATCGATCTCATACCATTTTCGTGAATGTTTTGTGTTGGCTCACATGAACTTTCTCCATAGCTCTACAACTATTAAAGTGGCTTTTTCTTTTCATTATAGTTTACTATGAAATGACTTCTCATTTTATTTTCTAGTAAAGAAAGTTGAGAGTAAACCGTTATGAACAGAATAGTTATTACCTTCTTTTGTATTTATTGAGAACTAAAAGAATATGACTCACTTGAATATTAATTTGCATGTGATTTCTACTCAAGTGATATTTGATATTTGTCAAAATCTAGTCAAAGTTTAGATGATATAAATATGAAATTTGATAACACAAACAATAACTGTTTTCATATGCGTCCGCTTTAAACAAAAAAGGTCTTCAATTAAACAATAAAATCATATTTTAAATTGAACAATGAGATCATATTTGTTGTACTTAGAATCATCCAATCACACAGTGATGTGAATCTTTCTCTTAGTTCACTTATTTAACACCATCTTTTTTAACATTTAATTTACATATGCCATTAAAGCAAATATCATGTACGTGTTTGCAGATGTTTCACTAGTCAATAGCACAAACATTTTCATACGTTGATGCTCCAAATGAAAGTCTTTAATTGGACATTCAAATCTTAATAGTTGGACATATACGATCATCCATTCAAAGACTAACATCTAATTGTTTTTTTATACCAATTTTTCAACATTTAATATAAACTATCATCGTAGGATATGTGTGGATGTTCACTATTAAACAGCACAATGTCCAAAATTTTGTACGCATCTGCTGCCAATAAAAAGCAAGCCTAGATTTAACTTTCAGATTGTATATGTTTTATGTGGAATCACCCATTCAAATATTGACTTGTAATTCTTTTCTTTCTTGTCACCATTTTTTCAGCATTTAATATATATATAAGGGTTTGTGGATATTCACTATTAAAAAATTTTGCATGCATCTCTTAAACAAAAGTACGTATTTAATTGGTCACTCAAATCGTATATGTTAAATACAGTGCCATAATTTTTTACGTGTCTAATCTGAAGAGAAAGTCTTCGATTGAACACTCGAATCATTCATTCACATAATGATGTGTGATTTTTCAAGTTCGTTCTACCTCCATCATTGCTAACATTTAATATAGATCTTAAAAAAAAAAATGGTCATCATTTGTATAGAGGATCACTATTAAACAACATTTTGCCAAAAATTTGTACCGTAGTTTTGAAAAACCATCAAATTGAATAATGATCATAACTGCTTACTTACGTGCATCTATCATCATTTGTACAGAGGATCAATATTAAATAACATTGTACGTGCTAAAAGTTTTACATGTATGCACTTTAAATAATCAGTTAATTGAATAATATGATCGTATCTACTTACGTACGTGCATCCATCCGCTCAATGCATTAATTAACACGTAATAATTTTATTTTATTGCTATACGCCAGCTTTTCACGCTACAGAGTTCCGGCCATTTTCTAGATGGCTGAATCCCTCATTCTGCGGACGGCAAACGAGGTTCATAAATCTTCATCCTTTTCACATGGTAATTACGAGAAAATATAAAAGCAAGAAAAAGAAGAAGTCTTTTTTGTATGGCAAGGAAAACGAAATATGCATGAAGCAAAACGACCACGTTTCCACCGGAGGCTAGTAACGTGAGGTGAAGAAGAGCACTTTGCTTGCTTGGTTTGGGAAACTCTGCGTACTCTGTCCGCTGTCAAAACGAGACAGCGACTGCATCACTCACTGGACGACGAGAGAGAGAGAGCGAAGGCGAAGCCCGAGAGAGAGGGAAAAAAAAAAATCGCAGTCGAAAACGACGTCGTTGGAAGAGAAAGACGATTTTCTCAGTCGAAAACGACGTCGTGGAAATGAGTGGTTGAGCTTAAAAGTTTAACTTATTTAGGACCTCTATAGCACGCGCTTATTAGACACGCACTAAAATAGTACGTTAGTCGTGCGCGTACGCGCTGAGTCGACGCGTGGGTCCATGGTGGATTGTCGTCGTAGACTCGTAGTCTTTGCTGAAAATGGCGGCGAAATAATAAAGTGATGTTTTTCACCTTTTTACCAAAACGCAGTAAATTAAAAGTGAGGGGTGGGGACTGTTTGGTAATTTAGGGAAAAGGTGTTGGGTGTTTTGGGATGTTGTCCAGGTGGAAAATATGTAACCTAAGTACAGGTTGGATCGGCTGGTCCGCACATGTGACAAGGAACATGAACCCAACCATTCACTTTGATCTGTTTCTTTGTTTTGTTTTTTTGACCATTACTTTGACTCTGCACGATTATCTCAAGTAAACAAAAACCGAAACAAAAACTACGAGGGAGGGAGAGAGATATGGAAATCTACTTTGAACTTGGGGTTTGTTTGTGCAGATGTGGTAATGTCTGTTCAAAATTCCATTGACTTAATTGGTTTTTTTTTTTTTTTTTTTTTTACAGAGATAATGCTTTAAACAGTTATTTAGCAAATCAACAATTCGAATCATGAAATTATTTTACGAGATTAGCTAAAACTTAAACCAAAAAGTTGGTTAGAAAAAAGTGAATGACCAAAAAAAAAACTGTTAAAGATCATTTATGAAAAGTATTAAATCGAAGATTGTTTAACAATAATATCAATCATAAATGGTTAAATAAAGAAGTACATACTTGTTACCAAATTGCATGTATATTCTTTAATTAGACAATAGTTTGTCAAGAAAATGAGCATCTTGAATTGTAAAATCACTTAATAAGATGAGCTAAAAGTTAGAAAATGTTGAAAGAGAAGGCTCGTTAGGAAATGAGGATAACAATATTCTCTTTTGATAAATTGTGCAAAATTCTAAGAATCAAAGTGTTGTTTGAGGTTTCATAACATTCACTTCAAACGATCAAGTGTTATAACATTACTTGATCAATTAATGTTATATGAGTTTGAAGTTCAGAAATTAGTTACATGTTAAACAGGTTATCTAAAATACAACATACTCGAATCTAAATAAGTTAAGCTCGAATTTGAAATCAATCCAATTCCAAATCTAACGTTGCAAGCCGAATTTAAATAAGTCGATAACCACATACCAATATTAAACGGATTTTAGAAGGGGGCCGTGATCACTTACCCAATTTTAGCCTAAAAATTGCACACTTACTCCACTAAGAGTTTTTTAACCCCATTTACCAAATTCAATAGTGTTTGATAGTATTGCCCTCATACTCTCTCTCTCTCCAGCCGGACAGCCAGATGTCGATCGACAACACCTTCTTCTCCGAGACCGGCGCCGGCAAGCACATCCCAGGCGCAATCTTCGTCGACATCGAGCCCACCGTCAAAGGCCACTATCCCAGTCGCTGCTGCTCGCGCTAGTATCGGCCAACAAACCCTCGTTCTGGAAGTTCCCAGAGACGCTGGTCTCGATGTGGGAATTCGGGTCGGATAGGAACCCGTCGAGCTCATCCCGAAATCACAATCGGAGACGACGACGTAGATGGTGTCATAAATGGGAGCAAGGAGTTGTCTCGGTCTCAACCTCCGAGCGCGGCTGTCACCCAAACCACCGATCCAAGGCCCATTGCCACAACTCAGCCCCAACGCCGATCCGACTCTGATCCCAGCCCGATTCGACTTCGCTTCCCTTACACAACCATGCCCCGACCACTCCTGCACCGGCCTCACACTCCGGTGGGTGCCCATAGCACTTTTTTTTTTTTTTGGTATATTGTGAGCTCCGATAATGGGGAAGGAAAAAAAGAAAAAAAAAAGTGAATCAATTGTGTCTGTAGTGTAATCATTTTGGTTTTTGGTATTTATGCAATTCACTTGAGGGCAATAATATGATTATTTGAGGGTAATAATATGATTATTGAGGGCAATGATATAATTATTAGGAGGCAATAATATGATTATTGGAAAACAATAATATGATTATTGGAAAGCAATAATATGATTATTGGAATACAATAATATGGTTACTGGGTATTATTAGGGGGCAATAAATTCATACGTCGGAATCCGATCACCAGTCCGGTAGCCGAATTCTGGTGACCGGTCGCCGGAGTCGGGTCACTAGTCACCGGAGTCCGCCACTCGAGTCCCCGGCCGGCCACTGGTCACCGGAGTCCGGCAAGGTCTCCGATGACTTCTCTCACTAAATGACAAAGAAGGAGAGGGTAAAATTGTCCCAAAAATAAATCAAAAAGAATAAAAAAATATTTAATTGGGTATTAGGGAAATAATCTCTTAGAGTGTTTGAGTAAGTGGGTAATTTTTAAGCTAAAATTAAGTAAATGATCATTTCCCTATTTTAGAAGTAATATTGGACCAAACACGTGCACCTCATTAGTCATTACCTTGACCATGTGTACATATGTTCAGCCAATCATAACAATCATAAGTATCTATGAAAACAAAATTCATTAGACTGCTAAACATATATTTCTAGAGGCTAATTAGTAGACTATGAACTTGATTGGACAAGTGTATCATCACCATCATTAGATGACAACTGAATTGTTTCTTTAACCCAAAATCAATCACTTGTCATTGTCATCGGGGTTTTTGATATTCACATCTACAGTATTATTATTATTTTTTTCCTGGCAAAAATTAATCTACATAGTATTTTCAATTGGGGAGACTTGGCAAGCATATTTCGATCTAGGTCGTGATCAAGAGGGCGTAAAGATCGAACATATGTTAATTACTTCAGTTGTTACTTTCAATTCATTTTTGCGAAAAAGTCATTTGAGACTATTCGTTGAAAATTTTGCACGTACTCTCTTTGTACAGTACTCGATCCCTCTCCCTTGTCATTTTTTACTCACACATTTTGATACATGTTCTGACTTCGATTTGCACATCTGTTGCGGCCAAAACTATATTCAAATTCATTCAATCATATGAAGAAACTTGTTTAAATTAAGTGTACGTGGATTAACTTCTCGAAAGTGACCAATGTACATGCATGAGAATTGTGCAAGTTGTCAAAGTAAGAATCAGTTGGAGTTTTGTTCTCTAATTTATAGATCCTGGTCGGGAATTATTGGATAATCACAGCGCTGTCAATACAAAACAGAAATGCAACCCATCAAAGCTCACACCAACCCACTTTGGTTAACGGGTTATTGCCCCCTGCCCCCTTGTTTATACGGATCATGTTTTATACATGTGATATTGATTGGTTAGTATAACTCTGACTCCTAAAATATTAGATTTTTGAGGATATAATGCTACGTTTGGTTCGCGGAAAGGAAGTATCAGGAAAGAAAACTTTGTTTGGAATGCAAAAGGAAATGAAATCTTTTCCTGAAGAAATGGAAAATAAGGAACAAAGTAGTTCCTTCCAACACTCATAACATATTATTTAATTACATTATTTACAAACTTTTTAACAACTTTCCTTACGTTACCAAACATCGGAATGGAAAGTTGTTAAGAAATTTCGGGGGGTGTATTGTATTTGGATTTGTGCAGACTTTTTTTAAATGACAGACTTTTTGAAAAGTCCACAGAAAAGTTGATAGACTGTTATGGACTTTTTAAAACCATTGATTTTAGCAACAGACTTTTATTGATTCATGAAAATCTATATACTTTTATTATGAATGACTTCTACAGATTTCATAGAATGTACAAAATATATATAAAAAAAAAACAAAAACAAAAATAAAACAAATGCAGCCCAAACACAAAACAAAATAATAACTTGTTGTCTCTTCAATGCTCAAGTATCTTCTAATAGAAATTAACTCAAATAAATGATTGTTCTCATTCCTAATCTCCCAACAACATAAATATACAATATAGATCACTTGATGTTTATGGTTAATTATTCTCATCAATTTTGTTTTCGCCGATTAACATATATTATAGCAATATTGGTCAATGTCTTGATCTATAATCAATCAATTGAAATTCAATTGTTCAACCTTTTTTTGAACCATAATATAAATTCAAATTAATGAGAATAATTCATTATTAAGATAAAATTTAGTATGGTTCAAGGTCTTAGGGTTAGACCACAATATTTGAGTTTTAGGGTTTCATAAATCATTTTTATTGCTATTAGGGTTCGAAGTATCACAATTGAAAAAAAAAAAAAAAACAAAAATCACATTTAACAACTACAATGAACATGTTGGGTATAAAAAAATGTTGATATCATAAAAGATTAGAGAAAAGACAAAAAATTAAGAAAGAGAGATGATGAAGGACAAACTTCTTCGTGTGTAGAGAGAATAACTTTGATAGACTTTTTTTTTTTTTTTTTTTTGAAGAGGAAACTTTGATAGACTTTTTGAAATCTTTGGTCTGGAGGCTGGAAAATTATTGGAGTTTAGTATGTATAGTTAACACTACAAAGTCCATGATTATCCATGATTTTCTAATTCCATAAGTATGAATGATATTTTGAATACCTCTGTACTTTTATTCATTTTTAAAAGTCCTAATTGAATACCCCTAGATTTTGGTGGAATTCATGAAGTCTTTAAAAATCCTAATTGAATACCTCAAGACTTTCATGGACTGTTAAAAGTCTATATTGAATACACCCAGACTTTTAAATTCCATAGATTTCTTTAAAAGTTCCACTAATTCCATATATAATACACACCCCTTCATTTCCCTTATTACGGAAAAGACAAAGGAATTACTTTCATTTCCGTGAACTAAATGAGGCCTAAATTGTTCATCATTCGTACATAGAAACAATTCTTTAAACGATTCACTTAATACAGACTAACCAATAAGAAAGAACCCTAATAAGCACAATAGTCTCGCCCGAAAGAACCCTAGTAACACATGCATTCCATATTTCCAGAAAGTAGATTTTCCACGGGAGTGATGAAACTTGTGAAATTTGAAGATGAAATATACACGAGTTTTCGTTCAAACACCAAATTCAAACAAAAGACTTAGTTGACTGTACTTTTATCCAGTACAGGTCTTTTGTCCTTCGAATTATTTCCCATCTCGATTAAAACAATAATAGACACCATCGATCTCTATCTAGCTCTATGCACGAGATCAGGTTCATGGGGTTGCAAACTTGCATGGTTCCAAATTAAGAGGGTGGTCTATGTTGTGTTTGAGAATTTAAAGCAATTTTGGATCTGTGGAAGTTTTGTGTGGAAGTTTTGAAAGGGGACATGGTGTGGTCTACTACTGTCTGAGTTGTTTATTTTTCTTTGTTTTTGCGAGTGAGTTTATGAATTAAGGGTTTAGGATAACCATGATTTGGACATGTCAGGATATTGGGGGGTGGGGGGTTTAGTTTATATCCAGTACTCCCATGCCATGTGATCCCTAACACAAAAATGAAAAATCTTTCATCTTGATCAAGTGAAAGTGACACAACTCTATCACTCTTTGCCTCCAACCCCACCTATACATAATGTTTTTCTTTTCCTTATAGTACTACTGATAAATTTTTTTTACCATGCACTGCAATTCTGGTCCCTCACTGATCAGTCACTATGCTACAACTTCATCTGGGTTTGTGGGATTTGGAGGATCGATGATGCTTTCTTGGCACACAGCTAGTTTGTGAAAGAAAATGAATGAAGCTATGGTTGATGTTGAAAATACAAGATATGGATAGCTTCAGCTAGAATTCCATACCACATCATGGCGCAAAACTTTTGGAAGGGAAGATTCAATACAGATCGACTCTCACAACTACTTATCCAAGTCTGAGATGAGGCTACTCTTGTATCATTTGTAAACAACCTAACGGCGTCTCACAAAATATCTGAAGTATCTTGAGTAAGGGAATGGCTCATTCGGGGTTCGGATCGAAGTACCATATGATGCCTAGTGTCATGGACAGACGACGTCCATTTTGACATGTTCATTACCCACATGATCCGGCTGTAATTAGTTCAAGTCTTGATACTTAGTAGAATCAATGCATTTTCCTATGTATTAATTGGAAAGTTCTATAGTACATACCAGTATGTCATACTCACATTTACAAATGTGACAATAAATTTGTTGTTATTGTGGTAACTTCAGTCATATTTTGTGTAATTTTAGTTCTATTAATGGTAATTACACCATCTACGACCTTGTTACAAATTGTTGAACAAATTTGTTGTCAATATTGTAATTTTAGTTTAACTACATGTAAATAGTGTAAACAAATGTAGTAACTTTGTTCTCAATATTGTAATTTTGATTCATATAAATTGTAATTTTTGTTCAAATAGATGTGAAATTAGTATATGATAAACATCACAGTATCATAGCTTGTCTCATCTAGACCAGTTTTAATCTTTAAATTCTTTCTTAATTTTATAATTATGATTCTTCGATGGTTGACTTTTGCATGTATGTTTACATTCATTATTTCTTCTAAATTCTTAATATTTTGGTCAATTTTATTGATATTAATTCAATGTCCAATGTCGATAGCTAGATAAAAGTAGAAAATAAGGAAATGCCATTTGGCCACACCATCCCACAGCTACACATTCTCATATCTCATGTGTAATTGTTCTTCAATCTTCTTTCTAATCTACTGGTGTTTTTCCTCTTTGGTGCAGGTCAGGCTATCGTAACTGATATGGGAAGTTGATCTTGGCTAGTTATTGCACGGGGAACAATTCTTAGGTTCACCCCTAGGGTGAACTAGCATATTCACCCCCATTGTTGATTAACATACTTTTACTTAATAAATTTATAATCCAACGGTCCATATCTTAAATTAGCATTTAAAGATCATCTCTGTAAAAAAATCAATCGAATCAGAAATCGTTTAATCATCTAATTGAACCAAACAAATGGATGGTTATAACAACACTTACTACTATTATGATGAACCGTCCATGTATTTCATAGAAATGAATAACTAAAAGGTCTTCAATTTGATTGATTTTTTACAGAGCTAATCTTTGTATTACGTTATACAACATGAATGGTTGAATTATAAATTTATTAAGTAAAAGTATGTTAATCGACAATGAGGTTGAATATGCTAGTTCACCCTAGGGGTGAAACCTAAGAATTGTCCTTGCACGGGTCACGGCCGAAAGAGTTACCTCGTGTCTATGCTTCATGGACAGTTAACAATTTGGAATGCGTATCTGATACCAATGGTGGTGGGTGCCATGAACGATGTTCTTTCCTTCACCCTCAAGGCAACCTAAACGTACTGGAGAACGGAACTTCTAAATCGAAAATTCGATTTCACCGGTGAAACCACAGTTGCATATAACTCGATAGTCATCGGCCACCTAATGAATAGATTGTGTACAGTATTGCGATCGATTTCAATAAGAAAATCACATCGTTAGTTTGTCTACCTCTATATACCTCTTAAAACGTGGGCTGCTCAAGTACTATCCTATGATTTGATACATTGAAAGAACATACCTAAATTATAAAATTATTGCGTCAAAAATAGCTCCTGTAAACATGGTCATCATTTTTGGGCGCCCATTGTTTCAATTATATCTCATTTGACTCTTAAGTTGGTATTGCCAACTGCCAAGTCCAAAATCCCACGAGAAACAATGCAAAATTAAGGATCACATAATTCTAGAAACAGAACACAAAGGAGATCGATGATCAAATAAATTTCAATACCTTCCTCGTTTCTTTTCTCTTATAATAGATTCATGCATGGTAGTCAAAGAGTTGTTTTCTTTGAAAGATTTTTATTAGTACTAAGACTAATATAGAGTTTAATCAGTATATGAGATTTTGAGAGTCTAAGTGAACTCTACACATAAAATATATGACTTTCTATATAAACTTAGTTACTAATAAGCTGTCCCGGATAATTTCACGGCCATTATTTGACATTTTGGCTTGATTCACATAAGATCACCAAAAGTAATATAGTGAATGAACTCCAAGGGTTGCACAATCCAACAGCCTTTTACGTTAATGTCCATAAACTGGCCAAGCTTGTTGTCGAAAAGGTTAAACCATGACCTGGAAAGAAGCTCTAAATCTCTTTAAACCAATTAAAAAGTTCATAGTTTAATTTGACTTTAAGAGTATACTGACATCAATTAGATATATTAATTACCCCCTTAATTAGATCTATAATTTGTTCAAACCTATTTACGCTATCTATATAATCATCTTTTTAACTGTAAAGTCAGAAGCTTTTTTGTTTTCTGTTCACATGACTTTGATTATCTTAACTTTTTGAAGCAGCTTTACATTATACTAATCATAATTACACTTATAATAATGCTTCAGGACGAGTTCCAACGTTAATTAAGAAACTAATTTGTACTACCTAATTATATACATTATGTTTTCCTCCTTTAATTTCTTTTCGTATGCTTTAGTGAATGATAAAGTCATTAGGTTTGTGTTTCTGTCTGTTGGCCTTAGATAAAGCACCACATAATCACAATTATCAAGTGAGATTACAATCTAGTTAGTTAGGAGACAACTTTTGCTTTTGATTGATTTGCTGGGTGTTTACCTTAAACCTTAAAAAAATAATCAAGAAAATAGAACTTCTTTAAAATAGGCACCAAAACCAGCATGTTACGTACAATAGTAATGAAAAGTTCACTTGACTCGATTAATATCACAGTAATAGTGTTTTGAACCACATTGGGACATTGGGTGATGCTAATGAAGTTTTTTTTTTTTTTTTTGGACAAAAAGCTAATAAAGCTTTAGGCACCTTGATTATGATTGTTAGCTAGAAATAGTTGATATAACTTCTAGGATTAAATTCAGTTTACCCCCCTAAGGTTTGGGGGTAATTTCATATTAGTCCATGTCCTTTCAATTTAATCAGTTTACTCCCCAAGCTTTCCAATTTCAATCAGTTGTGTCCAATTTCTACTATTCCGTCCAATTTGGACCGTTAAGTATGACTTTTGAGGGCTAAAATAGTCATTTCAAGACTAAAAAAAACTTTTAAAAAAAAGGAATTTTATTTTTTCTGTTTTTTTTTCATTAAAATTTTTTTTTCCATTTTTTTTTATATAAATTTTGTTTTCAACCTATACACCACAAGTTATAATAGGTTTATAAAAACAAAAAGATACTCTAGGTGGTTGAAAGTCTCTCGCTGATCTACGATATTTATGATATATCTCCGATAAAGAGAAGAATTTTAGGATATATCCCAATAAAGTGAAGAAATGTATGTGTAAAATTATTTTTTATAATATTTACAGATAAAGTGTAAAATCATGAAGAAATATCTGTGTAAAATCATTTTTTACAGATATTTATAGATAAAGTGTAAAATCATTTTTTACAGATATTTTTTCACTTTATTAGGGATATCTCCTAAAATTCTTCACTTTATCGGAGATATATCACAAATATCGTATATCAGCGAGCGGCTTTCAACCACCTAGAGTATCTTTTTGTTCTTATAAACCTATTATAACTTGTGGTGTATAGGTTAAAGACAAAATAAAAAAAAAATTATAAAAAAAATGAAAAAACAGAAGAAAAAAATTTAAAAACGAAAAAACAGAAAAAATAATAATAAAAAATATATAAAAAAGAAAAAACAGAATAAAATAAAAATAAAATAAAAAAGAAAAATAAAAAATTCTTTTTTTTTTTAGTTTTTTTTTGTCTTGAAATGACCATTTTAGCCCTCAAAAGTCAGACTTAACGTCCAAATTAGATGGAATGGACACGGTTGAGGAGAATTGACAAGCTTGGGGGGTAAACTGATTAAATTGAAAGGACAAGGACTAACATGAAATTACCCCCAAACCTCAGGGGAGTAAACTGAATTTAATCATAACTTCTAAGTTCTAACTCTAGTTTTGGCTTGTTGTCCAAGAAAAAGCAATAGTTTTGGCTCAGGGCTTGAATTGGTCTACAATAACAAATTGGCCCAATGAAGTCTTGAACAAGGTGTGTAGAATATGATGTCCCCAGAGTCAAGCAATGACCTAAAGCTCTATATCATTATCAACCATTTCTTTTGGTCTGAGTATGACCAATATAATCAAATCTCCTAAGATGCACAAAACAAGTTGAAGTTGGGCCAGTTAAGAGAAAGTTGAATATGGGCCGAAGTTAAATAGGTTGCAAAAGATACCCTATATTACGTAGTTGAGTAGGTATTCAGTACGACCACCGTATCAGGCACCAATCAGAAGGTGGGTGTCCGACATTTTCAAAACTTGGTAGGACAATAACAAGGGCATTATGAGGTAGAATTTGAGCCGATCGATTAATTCTAATAGGTGAAAACACTATATCACACGACATGCACGACAATCCTACTTAAGACTTTCTCTCATAAGCTAAATTATAATTTTAATACTACTTCTCAGCTCATTTTTTGTGTGCAGATCTTTCTTTTGTACTCAAGCTGTTTGAAATTGCATTGATATAAGCCTCAGGCCAAATGATATAGATGATATTGTATATATCTTAGTTTTTTTTTTTTTTTTTGGGAATATTGTATATATCTTAGTTTAGAATTAAGACAATTGACTAATACTGCTCATATGTCGGCCATTATGGAAGGCAAGGGACAATTAGGATTTCACTTGCTTGAAATTCCATCATGCAATAGTAATGTTGGCTGCTGCCATTGAATCTTCTGATTATCATCTTCGATCAATGCCCCTCCAAATCCTTTTCATGACTGAACATGCATGGTTTCACTTATTAACAATTCTTCAACGACTTCTCATTCCATTATAAGAGATTTCCAAGGTTCTTTTCCACTAGGGGACCTTTTTTTAGGTTCATTTTATTTTTGGCCTATAAATTACGGTACAACATCATTCTACTTACTGAAAATATTTGGCCCTACATGAAGCTCTGTAACCTCTGTTGCAAGGTGTTTACGATGATTTTAGAAAATTTAAGTAGAAGTGACTTTGAGTTCCTTATAAAGTATTTAAATGCCTTATTTTTTAGGGGAGTGAAATCCACACTCTCTATTTTACAATTCACACTTCATGTTTCATATTTTAATATCTTAACATCACATGTTTACAATTCACACTATAGAATGACAGAACTTAAGATACTAAAAAAAGAAACATGAAGTGTGAATTGTAAAATAGAGTGTAGATTTTACTCCTCATTTTTTATCTTATGGAAACTCGGTCGAATTGTCCGAGATAATGAATAATTAGCTGTTTCGTTTAGTTTATTGCTCACTATGAGGATAATAAGAATAATAATTAGAATATCATTCAAGACATTGAATGGTTAGCTGTTTCATTTATCTTTTGGAGTCCAATTTACCCTCCCTAATCCTACCTATTTTTGTTACTAGTTCTTTATTGGATAGCCTCAATATTGGAATACCTAGTGGTGCTAGACTGTCTCTAGAAAACTCGACCAAATGTCACCGTAACATTGAGAGAATTAGTATGCTTCTTCATAGAGGGATTACAGGCGAAGCCCAACGACTGTTTACTGAAAATGCAAGTCTTTGTTGCATGATCAAGTCTCGGGGTGTTGATACATGTCCAATGCCGAAGGTCAAGGAAGTTGATGACCTAATTCATTCGGTAGTTGGAGATCGAATTCTCGATAAATGAGTGTAGATTATTACCGCATTGTAAGAGATAATTTGGTTTAGTACTTTACGTTCTTTTTTTATCGGATTTAGGATTTTATGTTCTTTTTGCAACTCCAACAGATTTCCTATATTTTGATTTTTCTCTATTTTAGGGAAAAATAAGTCTTTTTTGCTCCAACTTTTAGGAAAAGTGAGGAAAAAGAAAACCAAATTCTCTATATTTACAGCAAACTCTAAAATTTTAAGGAAGAATATGGAGATTTTAGAGATTGTTGTAAAATAAGGAATCTGTTGGAGTTGGAGAAGAAAAAGAAGCTAAAATTTTGACTTTTGCTTCCCTATAATACATAAATTATAAGGAAGTTGTTGGATATATTTTATTTTATCATTTTCTTTTAACTAAAAACAGTAAAAATACGATAGCTCAATTACGTGTCTAACATGTGATCAATATTAACGGATCATTAATAAAAGATTGAAGGAAATGATACGAAATATTGAATCCAGATGTCACATGGATTGTTTTCAATAGTTGGATATCACTGCGTAAAAACGTTGAAGCACTTATGGTAAATTTAACCCTAGACAAAATGAACTAGGTTTATTCTACGATTCAACTGGGTGAGAACTGAGAACTGAGAACTGAGAACTGAGAACTGAGAAGAACTCGGCAAGTCGGCATATTCTCATTTTATAATATGATCCTAGACATCGCGCTACATTAACAATCGTACAACCCATCACATACCAGATCACGACCGTCAAACTTAACAAGAGTGTCCACCAAGAATAATCAACGGCCTACATCAAAGAAAGGTGGAACCCGCCGGCAAGGATGTTCCAGAAACCAATCATAGTTTGGCAATGAATACCTTCTCTTTTTAGACCCTGTTACAGTGGGACCCATTGGGCTCAATCATACATGTTGCCACGTATGACCAATAAACCAGAGACGGATAAAACTAAAAAAAAAAAACAATTTTGTTTTGTTTTTAATAATTGGATAAATACGACAAGATTTTATATATAAGTAGGAAAAAAAGCAAGCAAAGCCTCCCACTCTGTATTTTATCATCGTCAACTAACCCAACACGGGATTTCGCTGACTTTCTCGTCACAAGGCTCTCTTCTTGTTTCTCATCTTCTTCTGGGTTTGTCTTCAGACTTCCATTTTCATCTGGGTAATTTTCCTTTTTCTCTCTTTTGTTTCCTGTAAAAGTTTGTGTCTTGTATCGTCGATTTAATCTGTTACTGATGCTTGTTGGACCCAGTTGTTTGTTTAGGTCAAAATTTTAGCTTCTGATGATCTTGTTTTTTTCAAAGTCTTGGAGGATCAAATTTTGATTGGATGCTTCAATTTAACATGTATTTTTTTTTTTTTTTAATTTATGTTTCATTTTTTGGGTTTGACTTTGTTGTTTTTCTGGATGATTGCATATATGATTTTTTTTTTTTTTAATTTTTGTTGATTATAACTCATGTGAGCATGGTCTTGATTATTAGGAGAGAATTCAACAGATAAAGAACATTTCTTTGAACTGTTTCATGTGGAATCGGATCGGTTTAGGTTCTTATTTATTGTTGCTTATGTTGGATGTTGATTTCAGCAGGAATGGCAAAGAGTTACTTCAAGCAAGAACATGATCTTGGTGAGTCCCGGTATTTTATATCTCCAAGAGTAGCTTTTATTGCTTTGTAGATATCATGTTTATGTGCAAGAAAAGACTTTGATTGAGTGAAGTTATGAACATATACGGTTGGGTTTGTTTTCAGAGAAGAGGAGGGCTGAGGCTGCTAGGATTAGGGAGAAATACCCTGATAGGATTCCGGTAAGAATCTGAATTTGAAACTCAGTTATCCATTTTCAATTACTATTGAAAATGTAATTGCGTGGTATAGAATTTGTTATGTTGTAGTGGGTTTTGAACTTTGGATGTTTCTGCACCATATCATAATCCTGCACTTTACCTGCTTGTAAATGATCATCATCAGTTTTAATGAGATTATATCAAGAAGATTGCAGATGAAAGGGCTTTTATTTGATCATATAAGAAAGTAAAATGCATCTTAAAACTAACAGGATATATCATTTTGGCTTTCTGGTCTAATATCTTGCTTATGATTTAAGGTGATTGTGGAGAAGGCAGAAAGAAGTGATATCCCAAACATTGATAAGAAAAAGTAAGCTTTACTTCGTAACTTGATGGTGCTTTTGCTGCATTTCCTGGTTTAGTTTTGCTGCTTGTTTATGCATATTTTGATCTTCTATTTAGTCAATACTAACAAACTTGACATCTTTCCGGTTTTGGAAAAAATGTTGTCTCTTCATTCATATATTCTTGCAAAGGCTAAAGTAGGGTATTTTTATTTGTGGGATGATGGTCTTTTTCATTTTTCTTTCGTTAACTATGAGCTGATCATAAAATTACATACAGGTACCTTGTTCCGGCTGATCTAACTGTAGGACAATTTGTTTATGTCATCCGCAAAAGGATTAAATTAAGTGCAGAGAAGGCAATCTTTATATTCGTGGACAATGTTCTTCCACCAACGGGTAAATTCGTGTGATATTTTCATTTAGAGGAGGGTGCTATCTTGCTTGGACCTTTTGATTGATTATGCTCCATCATTAACTGTTCTTTATGTTTGCAGGGGCAATTATGTCTGCCATATATGAAGAGAAGAAGGATGAGGATGGGTTTCTCTATGTCACTTACAGCGGTGAGAACACATTCGGTTTCCAGATCCCAAGTTAGCCCTTGATTATTTGGATACCAACAACCCATCTTTCTTCCAGTGCCGTCTCCATCGCCTGTTCTGATGCTTCAGTTATTAACTCGTTATGCCTACTTCATAAACACCTGTTTATTAAATGGTGAAAAATTGTATAGTTGCATACTGTAAATAATTTCTAAGTTCTCGGTTTAACTCTTGCTTGTTTGCTATTCGTAATTATCAATGAAGATCTCTGTTTTAGTTCCAGTTTTGGATGGATCATGGTTATGTGTGGGTTTGATTTTCTCCAAAGTTTTAAAGCACATAAGACGGTACATGTGAATTGGACAAAAACTTATTTGTTGCTGCATCCTGACTTGTCAAAATGTATATTCAATGGGTTTTATGAATAATGACTGTTATTGCTGTTGTAGACCGCAATAGCTGCTTATTCTGGGTTCCTTGTCCCGCACTCACTGCCTTTATTGTGCTTGCCGGCCTAGTTTGCTTGCTAGTGTAGCACTATAGTTTATTCTTAGGCTGAACCCAGGAAAAAGAAAAAAAAGAAGAGAATTTCTGAAAGAATGTATGATGGGCCGGATTGAATTTTCTTGGTTTCATTATCCATGGAAGACTTAAGACAAAAAAAAAAGGACATTTCATCCATGGAAAGACTAAAATACATCCCAAAAACCACATACGCAATCAAATTCATTATTTTGTTTTGCTTGTCATTTGCAGGTCATCTATTTTAAGTTAAGAGCAGCTCATTTGTATGAATGCAATTTGTACTTTTTGTGGTTAATTTCTTTGATTAAAGTTGAGGTTTTATAAGTTCCGTTACGTAACTTCTTCCCCCTCAGCTGCTCAGCATTGGTCTAGCATCAAATTTTTTTTACTACACCAGCTAAGATTTAGACTAGCGGTAAAGTAGCTAAGATTTAGACTAGCGGTAAAGTATTTCTCTTCAACATAGTGTTGATAGACATCTTGAGTCCTTCCCTACGTTGGCAAATCCAATTGCTGTATTAAAATCAAGTAGTAGAGTATAAATTATTAAGAGTGGTTTATCCCCAACTGTCCATTTCAAATAAGTCACATCTGCTTCGTCGAATTGAACCGTTTAAATGTTAAAATCAACTCCAATGATTATTAAATATTCCTCGTAGGATAAAATTTTCAGTTGAATTCTTATTAAAGAAAGAGTTAAAATTAGAACTTGACTTTCAAGGTAGGGGAAGTCTAAGGTAAGTTGATGTTTGTCATACATCAATTTTTTAATAAATATATATTAAATTAAATTAGTTGGTGAAACCTGTTATACAGGTCAACATGTTATTAATTTGACATGACAATAAATGGGTTAGTAGTTTTTTTTGGGGGTGTTTTGGATTGTGGGTAGGGCTGTAAATAGGCTCGATACAGCTCGTGTTCGATTCGTATTCGGCTCGATTTTAGCTTGTTCGGCTCGTGTTTGTAAGATAAATAAGCTAAGCTTGAGCTCAATAATAAGCTCGACAAAATAACGAGAATATATTCAACTCGTCTAACTCGTGAGTAGTTCGAGTTTGTTAAAACTCAACGTGTAAAATTTATAATATAAATAAAAATAAATTTTCTAATCTCCAATCTTTAATTTCTTTTTATTATCTTCCATTTCCATTGGAAAAGAATCTGAGCATTTAAGTATAACATATTAGGAAAAATTACTGGTCACTCCCTCAACTTTTGGGGCGTCGACAGTTCAGTCCCTCGTATCATAATTTTAACAAGTAGCTCCTCAGACATTCAAATCTTGCACAATGTGGTCCAAAATGATTATTTTACCCCTCACTTCCTTTTTTTGTTTTTTTTTTTTCTCTCTCTCTCTCTCTCTCTCCTCAATCTGTTCTTCATCTTAACCATTTACCCAGACATAAAAAAATCGTGAGAGAGAGGTGATTGATGGATCAGAAGCCGAAGACGAAGATCGTGTGCACCCCGGGTCGTCGAAACAGGAGCGGCCGATCTGGCCTTCTTGGTCGCCGGCGTCTGGATTGTCGGTGTCGATGATACCAGCTTCTCAAGATCTCGGGGTCACTGGTCCTGGTCGTCGGAAGGGCTGGTGCTGCATATGAAATCTCTCTCTCTCTCTCTCTCTTAAGTTGTGGCAGTGGGTTGATTGCCTAACATGACCAATCAGGTTGGTATGTTCTTGTTTTCCTCACCGGCGATATTCAAATATTGAATTAAGGCCAAATTGATTGATGGGTGTGCCTGATTTTGTCAATCTAAGAGGATTAATTGGCAGGATTCATTTTGAGGTGCATGATGTTCTTCACTAATTGCTGCAAAAACCTCTGGATTTAGGGCTTTGCATTGGTGTCGTCGAGTTTTTTTTCTGGGCTAGTTTTTCTCCTCCGCCGAACATCCCTAACTGCAATCCTCCATTCCTCGATTTCCACCTTGAGTCCTTGGAGCACTCCGGCACTCCCGACTGCTCCAACAACCCGTCTCGGCATTTCCGCCTCCACCCTCCAGGTACCGCCCTTAGCTCTCTCTCCCTCTCCGGGTCTCCGTTTTCTTCTGCTTCTCGGCGAGTGGTGACGGTTCGGTCAGGCGGGTCGGCTCTTCAGTCCTCTCCTCCTCCAATCCTTAGTCGATTTCCATTTGAATATTTGATGATTTGTCGATTACTCGATTTGATCTTATGACTTGTAACTAGTTGAGTTGTTGGACTGTTGGTTCTTACTTCTTAGAATGGTATTGACCCATTAGACCGTAGCCTTGAATTGTTGAAATGGGTTGATTTCAAGTTTTCTAATTTCAGCTATTTCCATTTTCCACTTGATCTTGAATCTTGAATTCTTGTCTTCTGGATGGCATAAACCATATAATTGCAGTCAACATAATATAATTGAGGTTTATATAATTGAGTTAACATAAGATTCAATTACTATAATTGATTGTATAGTATGGGTACTGGGTGTATTGAAGAATAGAAATTGTTCTTGGTTTTCTGGGTATGAGTTTGTGCTTGATCTTGAGCAAAAAACTTGGTTATAAGTTGTGGGTATGATATGAGTTTATTCAGAAAAGAATCAAGATCAGTTGATTTTGTCTGAGAATAGATACGAGGAAGAAATAAGCTTCCTGGGTATGATATTGGTATGGATATATTTTCTGGGTAAAATGGTTAAGATGAAGAACAGATCGAGGAGAGAGGGGGGGGGGGGGAGAGACAAAAAAAAAAGGAAGTGAGGGGTAAAATAGTAATTTTGGACCACATTGTGCAAGATTTGAATGTCTGAGACTCTGAGGAGCTACTTGTTAAAATTATGATACGAGGGACTGAACTGTCAACGCCCCAAAAGTTGAGGGAGTGACCAGTAATTTCCCCAACATATTACAATAAAGTCAAAAGGGATTTGTGTGATGGTTAGTCATCAAATTTGGATTATTATTTTAAATTTACTTTCTTCCTTTTTTATTTTATTTTTTAATTTAAAGTCAAATGAGCCAAGACAAGCCTGTTCAAACTCGAGCTCGTCCAATAAATTGAGCCGAGCCGAGCTTGAGCATGGAAAAAAAAATTCAAGTTTTAGCCTGGCTCGAGCTCGATAAAAAAACAAATGAGCCGAACATGATCACCTTGGTATTCGCTCCGGTTCGACTCCTTTACACCCCTAATTGTGGGGTAGATGATGGTGAAACGAAAGCTAGTTCCTGGTTTAAATGAAAGATCAAAGTAAACATATTTGAGTTTATTGTCTCCTTCCATGACAATAAATGGGTCAGTAGAGCGAAATGTGAAAAATAAATCTATTCACAAAAGAGGCTCCAAAAAACTCGGACCGTGCCTAGGGTTTTCTTCACGATCTCCTAGCCTTCTCGTCCGGCGGCGCTCATCGGTGGTGGTTCGCCATGCCGACTGGGCTGCTGCCGGGCGGGTTTTGAAAGTAATGGCTGTGTAGTCTTCTGAATGGGGGTGGCTCGAGGTTTGGTAAAGGAGTCCTGGCTGATCGGTTTGTGCAGGTTTTGGTGGGTCGTCGGAGCTTCCACGACTTCTGGCGGCGGGGTTTCGTCGGGAGCTCTCCTGGACATGTGATGGTGGCGTGGCTATGGCGGTTTTCTGGGTGATGGTGTGGCAGCGCAGCTTTGGTGGTCTGGGAGGATCGCTGCAGGGGCGAGGCCATGGTGGATCTGGAGCGATCGTTGTGGCGGCGTGGCTAGGCGGTTCTGCGTGATCTCGTGGGGGTCGCGGCCACTACAAGTCTGGCGGTGATCATCGGCGCTGGCGGAGGATGGTTTTGGTGGCTGGCTCGGGTCAATCTTTTGTTGGGCCTTGGGCTGGACTCATCTCCTTGGGCTGCTCTCTTGGGCCTTATTTTGAGCTGGTTTTGCCCTAGTTATATATTTTATTTTTTAGTTACTCTAATATTTCCTTGCTTTGGGAATCCTAGGTTTGTATTACTCTCTAATTTTGTTAGAGAATTACGCACTTTCGTGCCTCTAGCAAATCCTCTTGAGTAGTTACGACGGAGGATTCTTGAGATATGGACGTGGGAAGCTTTTGGTTCATGGGTCTCCTTGCCTAGTACTTGACTTTGAGTCTTTTACTACTTGCTTCTTAGTTCTCTCTAGTTGTACACCAATTGAGGTCTCTAGGCGACTAGGTTTACTTTTCAAAAGAGAGGTTTTGTAGTGAGGATTTGATCTCCTGTATATAGGCTCAATAAGTGAGCGCATTTGTTAACAGTGAAGGTCACCTGTCCTTTGCCTGGTAGCTTATACCATGTATGATTTTGGTGTAAGACAGCATTCAATGTACGTGCCTTCTGACCATAGATAATTGAATGATATTATCTCCTTTTCTAAAAAAAAAAATGGATCAGTAGTTTTTTTTTTTTTTTTCCAATAATGTTTACATTAGTTCAACTCAAGTGGGATGAGATGCACTTGAGAATAACAAATAAGGTGCCTCAGTTTCCACTTTGCAAGCCAACAAATAAGAAAGGAACTCAAATGAATATTAGGATATTTAAAACGATTAACTAGTAAACTCTACAAAATTAACATGTTAAGAAAAACGAACAATATGCATATCAAATTAGCACGGTCTTCTTTACCAAAAGCAACAAATGCAATCTCTATTGACACACGTACTGCTTACAAATTTAGATTTGAAGGGAAAAAGGGCCTTATAGTGAAAAGTCCCTCACGCTTAAACTGAGCAATGAGGTCCCTTTGTGTTGCAACTGTTATGCATTCGAGGAAATGTGTTTTAATTCAGTCATTCAACCTTACTAATTTGACCACTGGACATGAGAATCATGTGCATCTTAACTTACAAGAAAATAAAAGGTTACTGAAGTTGTTAAAGAAGTAAATGTAATGACCAAATTTGTGATTTTTGAACCCCATAGACCAATTAAGTTTTTGTGTCAGAACAGAGGACCAAAAATATGTTTTGCCGTTAAATAATTGCAAAATTGAGATGCTGAATCAAATGGTTAATCAACTCAGCTGGAAGAAAACAAACTGTAGAAACTTTGTAACCTCGAAAAGCAGTCGAGAAGTGAAAAAACATAAGGATCAAAACTTTCAAGTTCATTGAGCCTATAAGGTGGCTGAAAAACATAAAGCAACTACAGGTCGAACAATTGACCAAATTCTGTCCCAACAAAATATCAATACCAAAGCCCTAATTTTCTACTACAAAAATGATCTCAGCATGGCCTAAAAGGCCTATTGGCCATGCCTTTGATTAAGACCGATAAATATAGTTTTAATATACTGATATCTAGCTATATTTTCAATTTTACATTACAAACACTGCATCACTGTTAACGAGTCAAATGACTATTGCCCATCAGCATATGAGACATTGACATGTCTATTTGCATGCTATACCCACTGCCAGTACGAGGACCACCACCACCATCAACATTCACAGCTAATCCTTGGAAGTATTAGACAATAGAAGTTTAAATTGTTCAAGAAATTCGATCGATCAAAAAAATTCCCAAGATTAGAGTCGGGATTGTTGGATTATTCATATAGCAAGTAAAATTGTTTGCTTTTTACTTCTTTTGGGAAACAGACGAAGATCTTTGCACCATGTTTATTCCCAACAATGCAAAATTTTAACTTGAGAATAGGAATCGTGGTGCATGGTGTTGGTGGGAAATTGAACACCAATTTGAAGCAAATAAGGATTACTTAAGGATGATAGGAAGCAAATAAGGTTAATTGAAGAAAACTTACCAGCGTGCTGTGACATATCCTTCCTTGATCAAGCTCTTCCTCCTTCCTCTCGTCTTCTCCTCTTCAAATTAGGGTTTTCTCTTAGAACAAAATTAGACAAAAACTAAATGACTGTTGTAAAAAATGGACGAGTAATCTAGACCGGGGCAATATTCTTCCTCTAATCTTCTTCTTCTCCTTTTCAATTTAGGGTTTTCTAAATTTTATTTTTGATATGTAATTGGGAATCTTGAAAAAAAAAAAATTGATACAGGTTAACGGGTAAGCAGGTTACCACTATTGAATATTCTAGACCATCAGATATATTCAACTTTTAATTAAATCCAGCGGTCTAAATTATTCAAAAAACTTGATGTATGGCATACGTCAACATATACTAGAATTTACCTCAAGGTATAATATGAATTTATTTAGTCTGTATCCTTTTTGAGGCCATTCTTATGAAATTATAGATCATATTTTCATGCATTGCTCTTTTTTTTTTTGAAAGGGGGCTAGTGCGGCTGCCCTCAAGCCTTGATTAATGAAACTGTAGAATACAAGGGGGGGGGAACATAGAGCCTGAACCCCATATTACAATAAGCATCGAGAGAACATCCTGAAATAATACCAGGAGTCTCCATTAAATCTATGTATTCTAACAAGCACCAATTAGCAAAGAGTACACGATAGGCAACTCCATTTGCTTTGACATAGCGGTGACATACCGGAAAGATAACTCTACCACGGAGAAGCATCATTCAAATAGCACAGCTTTCTCAAATTGCCTTACTCTGATAAATTGGAACGAAAGCTTTGTTGAGTTGTTAGAAGCTTTACAAAAGAACTCTATCCAAAATCGTTTCTCTGAGTTTTTTTGTAAGATTTTATTGTTCGGTTGGAAAATTTGGCATGCTAGGAATAAATCGCACTTTCAACAACTTGACCCCTCTCCAGACCAAATTATTTATGGCGTTGTCTCTCTAAGGTTAAGCTATTGAAAGGTGATCCTATGCATGTTAAATCAAAGGCTTCTAAATCCGAGTTGTATGTAGTGGCCTCTTTTCTTTTGAGTTTGGTGGTGGGCATAATGCCCCAAATTGGTTGTCACAGAGGAGCTAATATTGCTTAATCCTCTAATTATTTAAAAGAAAAAAAAATCAAAAAGGGCTTCTAAATCTTGTCATATAAATTAATTTCAAAAAAAAAAAAAAAATCTTGTCATATAAAATGGAGTTTATGTCTTTAAGATAACTTTCTGAAGTTAATTTTGATGGTTCAAGTATTTTTTTTGGGATAAATTTGACTCTTCTGCTACTATTAGTTTTGTCATAAGGGACTCATTTTGGAAACCTGTATTTGCTGCTTCAAAAAGGCTCCTTCTGATGTTCTTACTGCTGAATCAACAAGTCTTCGAGATGGTTTGAACGCTACACTTCATTACGGACATTCCAAAGTTTTGGTTGAATGAGACTCTAAAATCCTCGTCGATGATGTGAATGGTCGTGGATCTATTCCTTGGTGTATCAAGATGTTGATTCAGGACATTAAAACTCTTGCTACTAGATTCTCCTCTATTAGTTTTCCTTATATTTATCGAGAGACAAATTTTGTTGTCAATAAAGTGTCCCTCACAGTCCCTTAAAAACTGTCTCTTAGATGAGCAGACTTTTATAAATCTAATAGTGTATATGTTTTGTTGCCAAGAAATCGTTACTATAAATTCAAGGTTCACTCAAGAAAAGTAAATAATCTATCTATACATAGTGGTGGCAGACTAATGGTGGATCGAATGAACACGCTATTTCTCTCATTTGGCCAAATTAGGTTGATGTGGCGAAAACCAAGTGTGTAGCACATGGAGGACATCCCAAGTAGGCTGCATACTGAATACCGACGACGGTGGGGAACGGGGGACCTCTCCATGTCCAGAAAGGAGCTGCAGGTGACGGTTTGGCCATGCTCCTTTGTCGACTGCTCATCCCATCCATGTCCCTACTTCCCATTCCACTCTAATTTAATTTCTTCCAAGTAATTCATTAACAGATTCAAACATCACAAAATCACTAATTTAATGTGATTAGTTCATTTTCTGATATTATTCGACTCAATTATTCACCCTCTTGGAGAATGGAGAAAAAGAGTGGGAATTAACATGTATATGCTGCTATATAGCAGGTAATGCAAGCCATACATGCAAAAGATTTTTTTTGCTCAAAGACATGGTATGGGGATTCACCAAGAACACATGGGCAGGACCAAATGCCTATATTCCTTGAGTTCTTATACCTTCCCAAGTTCCGATTTCCATTAAAGTCTACTCAATTGGCCCCAAACAAAAGAAAAATTCAGCAAAATACTTCATGTGATGCATCTACCCATAATCAATTGTGGGATTTACTTATCCAAATGCATGATTGAAGTACTAGCTACTAGGCTTGTTCATTTTTTCACCAACCAAAGTGATCTGATCACCAAATAATAAAGTGATTGACTATTGAAAAGAGGGACATTTTATATTTATTCGTTTTGCACTAAATTCCTTTTCTCAACAACTAGCTCTTTTTATGCATAAAGAGTGTTATCTCGGTCATTAAGTGACCCTGAAATTTTCGGTCATTCACCCGTTGATTATCAATACATGATGTTTTCATATAACAATTTGTGTTCTTGTCGTGTCAACATTGATTCATTATAATATAAATGACATGTCATATCAATGTGTTGAACGAATTGCTTCTGAAACTCAAATACAAACACAACCTGTTTAATTATACGGGTGACACAACTCGACCTTGACTGTTTATCTTTTTTAACTCTTAACTCGTATCGTAACAGCATTTACTGAAACTCAAGCATGAAATTAAGATATATATTAATACCAAACTACATCATAAGATACCAAATGACACGAAATGACAAACAAAGACATAAATTTACAACAGATAGTACAACTTGTCGTCTTAAACTAACCAACTTTAGTGTTTAGTTGGATCAAGGGAGTGAATCCGAACATGATGATGACATGCTATTAATTTAGCGAGTCAATTTTGAATTGACACGAATTGACATGCAGCGCAATTATCCCTAATCCAAGTCTGCTAACTTCTTATCATGTCGGGGCAATCAGAAATTGCCACCCCTAATTTCTTTGTTAAACTACTATATATGTTGAATAAAATGAATATTTGATTTTTATAGTTTATTTAGTTTTCTTCTCGTTGATGGCTACTTATTATGCTACATATATGATCATTTACACATAACTATGTGTCTCTATATATAATGGCTTTGTGCTTGTTAGGGACCCCAAAACATTGAATAAGAGGCTAGAGAGATAAAGAAAGGAAGGGGACAAGGGAGACCCTCAAAAAATTGATCGAGTTTGGTAAATTGATAAGCCAAACACCTGCATGTTCTCTTTAAGAACGTCTATCGTCCCATACACAACCCTGCATTTATTGCTCCTCCCTTCCCCCCTTACTACAAATACCACCTTGATCATCACCTACAAACCTAACACTCATCGCAAACAGAAATAGCTAGCAGAATATCAGTTATTTCCACTCTCAATATCGTCATACATTTGGCTTCAAAACACAAATATTGTAACCTCGATCAGTATCCTTTCGTATATATCGATCTTTCATACATAGATAGATATATCATGTCTTCCAAAATCGTTGTTCTCCTTGTTCTGGTATCATGTCTCTATATGCATATGTATGCATGCAATGCCGGCCGAGTTCTAGGCTTCTCTGTTAAGGAAAGTGGCAGTCAAATCCACGATTCTGTTAATGAGGTCTGCAAAATTTTCCACATGCAAAAAGATCTGAATTAAAATTATTTCTATCTAGGTAGTTGAGTGAAACTGAAACGTTGACGTACTCTTCATGAATATTTGATAGAACGTTGCATGTATGTAAATTTGAGCAACTAGTTAGTTGCGAATGCATTTTTAAGAGGGCTAATTAATTTTAGGGTTTTGGTGCAGGGCGTAGAGAAAGTATTGATCCAACTTTCGGAGACCACGTCAATGCCATCATCAACTCGGAGGCCTTCCATGTCAGTAGAAGTGAAAAACCCTGAAACAGTAGTCACCCACGAGAAGGCTGACTTTTCGAGGAAACAAGGAGAATCTGCCACTAAACCAACTTCATCAGGTACTTAATTCTTATATATCTTCGATCGAGTTAAGTAAGTAGATCTCTTTGAATTTCATAAGAAAATGAGAATATATCCATATAAATGACGATGCGCTTAACCGCCAGTTAGTTTTGTGCCTTCTAGCTATTTCAGATATTTTAATTATCACATTCTTATTGTGAGTATATATATAATGTATGTTAATATTCTTGACGATGATGATTGATGAATGGTGGTGGTGGGATGTGCAGGACATGATATTCTTACATTATCTACTTCTTCTCAGATTGACCTGCAATATCAAGTTGAACTGAAGGTACATAATCTACTCAATCATTATTCCATTAAGAAGTATTTTTAGGTTTTATGGAAATTTACACATGATGGATTGTTTTAGCTAGCTTATAGATTGATGGTGCAAGTGGCCATCTATATACTTGACAGTGTCCCCTGTGAGGAAATCAGAACACGTGATCCGCTCATGCATGCACAGCTGCACTGTTCTATCCATTAATTAGCGAAACTCAACCTTCATAATACATTGTTCTATATGATAATGATTTACAGTCTTAGATATCTGATAGTTATGATATGAATTTTTCAGGGATTGAAGAGGCAGGCACGATCGGTACTGGGATCTGCAATACAAGACGATGATATTGAGGAGGATCATAATACAGATTCTGAGGGAAGTTCAAATGAAGCAGCTATCGATGAGGATGTCGGTGTCATGGACTATGCAAACCCTCACAGGAAACCACCCATTCACAATCAAAAGCCCTAGAAATTCATGCACACTTTCATATCATACCAACCAGCTTCCTAGTTACTTGTGATGAGTTTGTATACTTTGTTCTATAGCTAGTTCTTGAAAAAATACAGTAATTTCCTTGGTGGGTTGGTATCACATTTGTAATTTATGAAAATTCTATGATAAAAATAATAAAATTGCTTAGAAAAGAACAAAAAAATAAAGATTCTGTCTTCTTCATTGATGGGTCAGAATCAGATCATCGAAGTAGTGTTTTTGTTTTTGGTAGCAGAGAGAGCAGAGACAAAATGGTGATTTGATGGATGATGGCTTCTCTTATTGTATTTGTTTGTATGTAGGGGATGAATGATTGTGATCATCATCATCTTCGCTGAGACATATTACATGGGATGTCTAGAGCACCCCTTGTAAATTGGTTTGGTTGGTATTCTTAAATAAAAACTAGGATGCTTTGTATCTGTTAACATGTTTCTTCCAAATTAATCGTATCCAGTCCAATTAGCAACTAAAACATATTGCTTTTGTCCAGTACCATTTAATTTGGTGATATTAGTTCATTCTTTGTAAGCAGAAGGTCGCCATATTTTTCCTGGTCATGCTATACATGACTACATTGCAGAAAGTAAACTTTTAGAAATTACTATCAACAATATGTCAATATCCAAGTTTTCACGAAGGAAGTAGAAGCACCTGAGTTGCTAACTAGATATTTGAATGCAGTTTAGCACAACCATTCTAATATTCATGAAAAGTGATCTGTCTACTATTCAAGAGTGGCTGCATCAGTCTTTCAACGGAAAATAAAAGAAAAATGGATCATCTCTTCATTGCAAGATCACTCTGATAATGACAGTTCTTCGGTCTCTGCTCTCTAACATGTGCTCTGATGTACTGTTCCTATAGAAATTTGGAATCTACTTTGTGTCAATCAAGTGCTACTACTACAGCTCACAATAAAAGGTTTAACAACATTTATGAACTCCGAGGTTTTGATGCCCAGCTTCAGATCAACCTCTCCGCCACCCAACCAGAAGAAATCGGGATTAAGTTTTTGAATTGCTTCATCCAAAATCACCTGAAATCAACTCGCATATCAAATCAAAAACACAAGACTATTACAATACATCTTCATACGCACAGATGTGCATTTGTCTTATCTTATGCTTACCAATAATTATGACGCGATAATGTGTTAGGTTGTGCTCAGTGATCACAGACAATCAGTACAAAGTCATTTCCCAATGTTCAGTCATTTCTATCTTTTCTAGTATACGACAACGTTATATGACACATGAAAGGAATGTGAAAATCCGTTGTTCCAAGCTTTTCTATGTAATTCAAACATTACATAACACTCCCTATATCAATGCATGTGCAAACACACACTAGAGGTTGTTTGATGTCTAGGAAACCCAGCTATAGATTTCTAACTCTCACTGTCAATCAGCTTTTTGTCAATGTGGCAAACTGGTGGAAAATCATTGATCAAGACAACTAATACAATGCAGGCCAAAGAAAAAAAAAGACAGCCAATATCATGGACCACCATATGGCAAACCAAAACTTGACACTCAGGGATATAATATCGACAGAGTTGATTTCAGGAGCAGTGGACCAGCTTACCAGCTCAATGGCTGGGTTGAAGGTTGGAAGGATTTCAAGTGGTAAAGAGGGTTCCCAAACCTCGGGGGCCTGTCTGCTAGAGCTTAGAGTAGCATGAAAGGACACTGAAGTAGTTTGTTTCCAAAACACAGGATGGTTGCAGATGTGTTGTAAAAATGTGTCTGTGCATAGTGCAGTAAAAGTGCAAAGTTAGAGGAAGTTTAAAAGAACAAAATCAATGGTTCAGTAGAACTTCTATCCTAGTATCACTCTCATAAATCAGATCTGATTTCTGAATCAGTCAGTACCAAGTGTTATAATTATCAAGACATAAAAGCCAATATAAAGCAGGGAATCTTCAATGTCATATCAAGCAAAAATGATTCTGGTTCGATGAGATTATCAAAAGTAATTCCAGGAGCAAAGCATATCAAATATAAAGTAAATAACAACAAGAAACAAGTCTTCACCGGAATTTCTGTTTTCATGCCAACACATGTAACTGCATTGTGCTCAAACCCAGTCAATTGTGTTGAAGTCTCCTCAGGTGCAAGCCTCACTGCATAATCAGACACAGCCACTATCATTCTTGAAACAACAAGTAAAAAAGTAAGTAAAAATTGAAGATCTCAACATATTAAGAAACCTGACAACAGAGAACAAAGAGAAAAGGTCAACAGTGCAGCAAACTATGGAACACTTGTACAGTAGTTGTTAGAAAAGAGTTCTAGAAATCATTCGGGATAAAAAAAAAAATAATAATAATAAAGATCAAAGTTGGACCAGTTATTATTATTATTTTTTTCTATCAGCAAGCAAAAAAGAATAAAAAAAAAGTTGCTATCAAGTAACATTAATACATTTGTTTGGGAGTCAGAAAAAGGTTCAAAGAGAGATTTTTCATTTCATGTCCCCACAGATAAAATCCTGGAAACCATTTTCTTGGATAATAGGATCCCAATAACAACTTTGCGCAAAGAGGTGAAACAACTTTTTTTGGGAGACTGAAGAAAGATGTGGGAGGCTACATATTGGATCTGAAAAGATTGTGCATAAAACTATCTCAAAAACACTTGGATCTGAAAGAAAATGTCCAACATATTTCAGAGTGCTTCTATAGTAAATAGAAAAGACAAGGAAAAAAAAAAAGATGGTCAAATTGACAAAACAAGACTTTAAAAAGACAAAAGATGGTGAAAAAAAAAAGTATGGCATCCATTAACATTGCAACACATTTCCATATGATTTTAAAATGAAAAGGTTCAAGCAGAAGCATTTTTTTTATGTCTGCACACATAAAATTCTGCAAGCATTTCTTGTACAATAGATACTGACTATGTACCAAGTGTTGGGCCAATTTATGAGGGAGTGAAGAAAGAAATGGGATGAGTCTGAGAAGATCATGCATATTGCAGGTAATTTGGAACACCACAGCAGTAGACATGGAAAAAGGGGATGGCTATAGAAATAACACAGGATTAATACACAACAAATATAGAATGGTGTTGGACCAATTTTCTTTGCTTTCTAATCAGCTGTCTAAGCGAGGCAAAAAAGGGTAAAGAAAAATGTCATCCAATAACATTTGAGCACATCTCCATGACTTTAAGAGAGGGCTCAAAAAGTACAGTTCCTTATTTTGAATCTTTGATGTACGCACAGATAAAATCCTGGGTACCATATTTTTTAGATGAAAGGTTCCCAAGAAGAACTATGTGCAAGGAGTTGGACCAACCTTTTTTGAGAGTGAACAAAGAAATAGGAGAATCCGAGAAGATCTTACATAAAGCCATCTAAAAAAAAAGAACTGTTGTGAAAAGTTCTACGATACGCATAGCAAAAAGGTGATCGTACACTTAAAGCAGGTGTGTATACAAAAAACATAACTGGAGTTGAACTGTCTTTTAAAAAAGAAAAATGTCCATATAGTTAAGAAAGGATTAAGAAAAAATGTTATCCTATAACATTGGAAGACATCTACATACTTGTTCAAGCAGAAAGGATTTTGATATATGCACAGATAAAATCGTTCAAACCATTTTCTTGGATGATAGGTCCGCAAGAAGATCTATGTGCAAAGAGTTGGACCAACTTCTACTGAGAAAGTGACCAAAGAAATGTGAACTATCTGAGAAAATCATGCATAAAAGTAATAACAAGTTTTGGAACATTAGATGTCTAAAGTCATCCCTACACCCAACCAAAAAATCAGACTGCTACCTATACCTTACATACCAGAATTGTCATAAAACCCCATATTTGCCGTATCTTTTAAAGAGCGTGTGTGAGTGCGCGCGCGTGTATATTAGTACATTTACCACAAAGACATAATATTGGCATCACTACCGTCTAAATCACACTGCATCCTATAACTTGCAAAATATTGCATTGCAAAATCCCATCTTTGCAGCATTTTTATAGTGCTTATTAATGCATTCACCATAAAGACATATTGTTACCACCACCAACTTCTAAATACAACACCCACTACAAACTCACACTCTGCACCTAAAGCGAACAGTAGTTAAGGGCATTCTCCAAAATAAAAAGTCGATCCTCTCCCCAGCATTTCAATTTCAAGCAAAGTGATGTAATCACCTCAAACTCACCGAACATTGAGAAAAACAAAGAAAGACATAAAATTTTGATACGCAAACAGCACTCATTAGTCATTGATCATTAAGATGGTGTAAAGAACTCACAGTTGAACTTCTTTTTGGCGATTTTGCCTTCGTTGAGGGTATACAAGAAGTTCTTAACAGCTTCGGCATTAAACCGAGCCGTATACTGCACCCGAAAACAATAAAGTTCCACAATTCAGGTAATTCATACACCAGCATTGTCAATACTCTTGCTTTAAAACACAATCCACTAGAAAAATGAAGTACCTGAACTACCACAAGATAATACTTTGAGTTGTTGCGGTCGCTACAATCAACCACACTAGGTGGAGCTTGAGTGTTGACCTAAGCAAAACTTCCAGAATCAGATAATCAAAAGCGAAAATGCGAGCGGAAATGAGGAGGGATTAGGGATTTGATTTGGTACCAGAACAATGGTTTTGCAGAGATGGTGGACGGAGGCGGCTCCGACGGCGTCGCGTCGGGCTTCGAGAGGCCAATCGTAGTAATCGGGGGCGACTGTCTTGAACGAGAAGCCGTTGACGCCTTTGGATTTGAGAATCGCGGAGAGGCGAGCTTCGGTGCCGGCGTCGTTTTGAGTTGGGGTGGGGGTGGGTTGGGGAAGAAGAGAGGCGGAGGAGATCTCGAGGCTTGAAATGCGTTGGAGGATTTGGGTTTGGATTCGCTCCAGCTCTGCTAGGGAGCGCGAGTCTCCCATTCTGTGCCTGCTCTCTCTTCGTCAACTGATTGTCTTCTGTGATATCCCTCTAACACAAGGCAACTCCAACAATTTACATGTTGAAATGAGGAGTGAATAATTGTCACCTGCATCAATGGGTCGTTGTAGTATAGTGGTAAGTATTCCCGCCTGTCACGCGGGTGACCCGGGTTCGATCCCCGGCAACGGCGCATGTTTTTTTTATCATTTAAAGAGAAGAGAAACCAAAGACAAAGGCATCGAATTCATTGATATGTTCAGTTGGTAGAAAAGAAAATAGAGAAAAATGGGTTTGATCTGTGGTAACTTCGGTTATATTTTTGGTTTAGTTACAAAGAAAACTACACTTGCAACAAAGACATTGATTTCATTGAGATATGTCACCAAAATATCTACAGTTGGTAGAAAAGACAATGGACAAAAATATAAAGAGAAGGTGATGGTGGCAGTTGGATCGTCAGAGCAAGAGGGATGGATTTGTCGATCATTATATTTGGATTTTGAGTTTTTTTTTTAAATTAAAAATATCAACTCATTTAGAGTTCAACCAAGATTACATAAAATGACCCACTCCTGTGGGGGCGGGGGCGAGGGCGGGGGCAGTGGGGCTGACAAAAGAGTCATCTCATAAGTAAAATCAACCTTTCTAGGGACAATGAAGCACTTCCAACACTATTTTGCATACACCCACGAGAATTAATGGAACAGATGCTGCAATTACTCCTGGCGAAATCTCAATCGTGAGAAACTTCTTACTCGTTACCCACAAGATAAAGAGTCGATCACAAGCATCTTAGTCTTTCAAGTTCCAAGTTTGAAAATCTACTAACTTCTCTCTAAAAGAAAAGAGATTCTAACAAATAAAAATAGAAATGAAAACCTAAACTTGTAGCCCTAGCCGAAAACAAGGAACCCAAGCCCAATAGACCCCAACCCATGAACTTGGACACCCCCAGCCCAAGTTGTTTATGTATAGTTCCACGGGATGAAGGGATCTCAAGAATCAACGTTATTCTGCTCCGATACTTGTCCAAAGAGAAAATGTCATGGGGGAGACCGGGGGTGCTGGTCTCAAACCTTTTGATGCGTAAGTCAATATTGGTGCTAAATAAGTAAATATAGACAAAGTAACGGTACAGAATGAAGAGTTTTTGAACTTACCTCATTGGAAGTATATGGTGCCTTTTATAGAAAGAAGTGAAAATTTCGTTCCCTTAATGTCTAATATGGGATAGCTCCAGTGGATCGATAATCAACTTATGGGAAGAACTTAGTGAGAATTCTAGAGAAAGAGGATCCCTCTTCTCTCTAGAGTTTTCAACACACCCATTCACATTGAGAGTCCATCGTCCACCTCCATCTTCATCCTCCCTCTTCACCTCTCCACAGTCACCCATCAATATCAACCCTTTAAACACCCTAGCTCTGTGGTGATTTACACCCTTTGTGGTGATTACACACCCTTTGTGGTGTTTTTGTACTGACTATGTTCAGATCTAAAGGATCTTATTCCTCCTTGCTTGTTTTCTCATCTTTTCTTAATCAATCTATCCCAAATTTTTCCAGATCTGACTTTATCCTCCATAAACTCTTCCACCCAGCACCTCATATCATCACTCCTCCCTTTACCCGTGAGTTCTTCCATGAAAGTTTTCATGGCTGCTGCTCAAAAGTGAAAATCACTTACCTAGGTGAGTATGGGTGCTCACGCACAAGTTTCATTACCACCATTCTCCATTGTTACAGTCCTTTGCTTTTCGATCTTGTCCTACTTCGGTGGCCTCGGCTCTTTCACGGATGGCGCATCACTAGTGGAGAAGAGGAAGGTGCGTCCAGGTGTGGTTTCAGACTATCCAACCCATGTCTCAGATCTGCTCTTTGGGGTTTTTTTATTATGGAGTTACTCGGCTGCTTTGGGCAGCTTAGTGCGGCTTGTATCTGCTTCGTGCGGCTTCTGTCAGTTACGAACGGCTTCGTGCGACTTCTGTCGGTTACGTGCGATTTTGTTTTTTTATAGGTGTTATCTTCAGGTTTAATTCCCTCTTACTAGCTCTATGTAGCTCAGTTTGGAAATTAAATTTCCTATGTTATTTTTGTTTTGTATGGCTGTGTCCATCAGAATCAGTTTCCTGTTAGTTTTTATCATGCCTACTGGGCTAGCCTTAGGGTGGCTAATTAATCCCTTATGTTATAAAAAAATATGGGATAGCTCCAAGACCTTCTTTTGCAAGGAGGTAGCTATATGTTCATGCCATGCTGACCATTGTGAGTGGTTTCGGATGCCATAGCCGCCGGGCTCTGCCTCCCACGATGACTCTAGTAAGCCGTGTGAGAGCCCTTGACTGGTCGGGTAGTCTTATTTCTCTGGTGACGGTGCTCATGATATGTTAGGTATAAACAAAAGCCAAGCTCTAATCTGTTACAACCACCATCCAAGCCCTCCAACAGGCCACTGTCGTTGGAGCCATAACACCTCCACCAGTTTTGCCGCCCCGATCCATGGTCCACCAAACATTCTGATTAGAAGTTGTGCGTTGTCGGACCACCTCCAGCCTCCACTATCATCAACAGACCTGACACCATCATGATCGGACTGTGCGCCCCAGCCTCCAAGGCCATGCCACCAAATCCCCAGATGAGCAACCGGTTCCGCAGCCAAGTCAATCATCGCGCCACCCGTCAGCATCGCCACTGAACGATTTGGTCCATCACCACGAACCCTAGCACCTAGAATCTGACAACCGACCTTTGAATCTCGCAGAACACCACCACGGTTGAAGTACTCTAAAGGCGCGCTGCCAGATTGAAAGCCAAAACTTAGACAACCTCTCCTGCCTAGATTCATTGTCTCATTAAGAACCAAAACTCATTTCCTCCGCCATTAGACCTGGCAAGGCCAAGGAAAAGTAGGCCGAAGCCCAAAAATATTAAAATATCTCTATTAACAAGGAGAAGGTGCAGGCAGTGCCGACCCCACGTGGGGTGGTGGTTCCCAACTCTAGTAGAACGCTAGGTATTTTCATCTTTGAATTATCTATTACTTGAATTTTGAGTTTGTTTTTCTTTTAAATTTTTAATTCTTTTTATTTGTGAGTAATTTTAAAATTTCAAGTCACAAAATGTTATGTTTGGGTAAAATAAGCATCAAATAGGATAGAGATCGGTGTATTAAAGATTTGAATCACCAACTTGAAACCAATTTATAAAGATTTGGTTTGGCTTTAAATATTTAGTGAAAATTAAAATTGAAAGAAATCTGACAATAATGAGTTTGGTGTGATTTAGTTTTAAAGAGTCAGTATATGAAAGTTAATATAAATTTTTTCGTGTCATGCACGTTATATATCTGGTGAATTTAACAACAATGGATTTACAATTTAGTTGAATTAAAGTCATTTATGTATATAATTTCCAAGCAATGAAAAGTACTACACTCCAAACCCCTTTCAAAAAAAAAAAAAAAAGTACTACACTCCATTACACAAAAACTCGTTACTCAACTTATTTATTAGAGTCAGATTAAGCCAATCCTTGAGATTATGAAAATACCTAGCAGAACGCTAGGGTTGGGGAGCGTCGCCCCGCTCAGGGCCGGCGTCGCCTGTGCCTTCTCCATTTGGGAGATCCTTTTAGGTTTCGGCCTACTCTTTCTTGGCCTTGCCAGGTTTATTGGTGGAGCCGTGGAGGTGAGGTTTTGGTTTTCGATGCAACGGCGATGGTTGGTGTTGTTTGTGATGTCTCGGTTTGTTGGCCGGGAAAGCTCGAGGAGGAGGGGCGATCTCGGGGTGAGAGGGTGTGTGGTGCTGGGCCAGGTCATTCGGTGGTGGTGCTGAGAGATGATCCGTCTGCGGGTCAGATTTCTGAGGCAGTGGCGGGGTGGCGTGGTCTAGGAAGCTTGGTAAGGATGCGTTTGATGGGTTGGAGGCTGGGCCTTTGGAATCTTCCTCTAGAGATGGTGTTGGGTGGCAAAGATCCAGGTGACAATGGTCATGCAGGTGGCGGTGGTGCTCAGGTACAATCAGAGGTTTTTTCAGCTTTGGTTCTGGATGATACGGCCGCCGCCTGGTGGTGGGTTTGCTGGTATGGCGACGGAGATGCTTTCATCTCCGGCGACGGAAATTGGAGGACAGTGGTGGAGGCTTTCTTCTCAAAGTCGACATCAGTTGCGGCCAGCAAAGGTGGAAGCGTAGTCGTCATCCTCCGGCGAGCGGCAAATGGTGGCGGCGGCAGAACTGCCTTCTCACTTAGGGTTTGTCCTAGGTGGTTGGGTTGGTTATGGAATTGGGCTGTTAGGGTTCTGTTTTGGGCCTGGGCAGTTGCTTTATTTTTGTTTGTTATTTTAATTTTGATTCTTCATCTTTTTCTTTTAAAAGATGATAGGTCTGTTTATTTCTTGCTTTGAGTGGGAAAGATCTCAAAGAAAAGAGATACTCGTTGAGCCCTTAGAGGCGTTATTTTTATTCCTTGGGATTCTACTTTTCTTTGTTTGGGCTTAATCCTAGAAGGTGGGTGTGCTAGGAGATTACTAGTTTAGTTTGCTCTGGTTAGGGGCGGATTTGTAGTAGTTTCTACGGAACGGTAATTTCTGTCACCCCTATAGGGGGGATCATTTTTGTACTGCTTGCTGAGCTGCATAATGGATGACATTTTCAACTAAAAAAAAAGTCATTTATGTATGAAAATTAAAATAAATTTTGCCCTGTCTTGCACCTATGTATCTCTCGTAAGTCATAATTATATATTTGAACAATTATATGAAAAATCACAATTATATAAAGGGTTATAATGGGGGAGAAGATCCTCTCCTGAGCTCAGTTTTTACCTGAGCTTCCTTAGCTTTCATTTAGATTAAGACACGTGGATATACTGGGATCTAATGCAAACTTGGAATTTCTTTCTCTCTCCTGTTCTTCTCTTCTTTCCCCTAGTCTATTCTCTCTCGATCTCTCAGTTTTTCTTCTCTCCCTTTCTTCCACGATCTATTCTCTCTCTCTCCCTCTGTCCCCCCCCCCCCCCCCCCCCCCCCCCAGTTTTTCTTCTCTTCATTTATTTTGCACCAACAAGTTGGTTAATACACTTTATATCAAATAAATGGAACATTCTTCCTTCTTTTGCCTGCTGGATTGAACAAGATCTCAATGATCAAGAACACTAGAACAGAGCCACGCGATCAGTAGAAGCTCTCAGTTCAAAACCCAGAGCTCCGATTCGCAACCTCCCCGAGGACCACTGAGGCCAATGAGAAAGAACAACACCACGAGCCACACTTCCACTATCCGAGCTTGAGCATCGAAGTGGTCGCCGGAAAGCTTTACTTTGCAGCAGTTAAACGACAGGGCCTCGTTCAAAATGCTCAGATTTTTATTAAATTGCATCTATTCATGGAAGCTAACAGAACTTGTCCTCGACTATCAATTGCATCCTCTGCAGCCTTGGATTGTAACGAAAATGCAGCAGTATAGAAAGGAGAAAGAGGGGTAAAGATAAGATTCATTATCTCATCTAATTGTGATAAAGATAAAGATGAAACAAAAAGAGAGCAGATCCAATCAAAGAGATATACTGATATACATTATCTCATCTAAAAGGCTAGTTCTTCAAATCCATAAAACCCAATTCAACCCTCTTGAATTAATCCAATTCTCCACCAGATCTCAAACAGACACGAACCCAGAAAATGATTCTACTTTTTGACGACAAGAGCTCAAAGAGCTAGACCAAAAAAGAGAGAGTGATCCTATTGACTGAATGAAGCAGATCGACAATGTCAATCCCTCTCGAAGAAGAAGAAGAAGAAGAATGGGAGAAAGAAAAATAGAAAAGGATAAACTAACATTGTAGACCATTGGATTCATGAGAACCACGTGTCATTATCTAGAGAAAAGCTCAGAAAGCTCAGGTAAAAACTGAGCTCAGGAGAGGATCCACTCCCATATAAATGCGTCACCCCATATTTCAAAAAAAAATATATATATAGAGGCCGGTTCTGAAGCGGACGTCCGCACTTCGCTAAAGTGCGGATGTCGATGCAGCAGGCGGCTTCCAGGTGGCGGCGGCGGCGCGGGGCTGGCCGGAGGGAGGCCGGAGGCGTCCCAGACCTCTTCTGGGCGGCGTTCGAGGTCGGAGGAGGTCGGGCTTGCCGCTTTCTGGGCAGCCACCTCACCTGTAGTTGCAGGTTCTGTGCAGCACAGCAGAACCGTCGCCAGCGACTCCACCGGACCGCAGACCCCTCCGCACGACCCCCAGTGTCCCTCCGGCAAGCCACGCCGCGCCGTCGCCGCTCGATCGAGGCCGGAAGAGCGACGTCCGCACTTTTTCTGGGTTGCGGACGTCCTCTTCAGAACATTTTCGTATATATATATACCCATGTATATATATATATATAAATGTGTCACCCCTTACCTCTTTTTCTTTGACAATTACACCTTACTCAACGTACAAACATTTCCATTGACTTGATGAAAATGCCGCCGAATATTGAATGAGATTAAAGATTGAAGATTCAACCCCCGATGGTGACCGAGAATAAACTCTTTTTATTTTTTTGGCAAGAGACCGAGAATAAACTTTTTCTTCGGCCACGAAGTGCAAAACCGTACAACTCCCCCTGTAATCTTGCTTCGGCCCCCGGTATTGGTCATCAAACCTCTTCCCTTTGCTTCTTCTTCCAAGACTTTGACCTTTGAAAAAGCGCCAAACCTTGGTCCCCACTCACCAACTCTCCAACTTTCTCTCCTCCACAAAACCCCACTCCCATCCTCGGCAACAAACCCACAAATCCTAAAACCCAACAAACCAGCCATGCACAAAAGCACTTCAGCTTCTTCCCTCGGCCCCGGAGGCCTCGACCTAACCCAGGCCTTCTTCAAGCCCATCCACGGCGCCGCCACTCCCTCCTCCTCCAACGGCCAGACCAAGATCTCCGTCATCGGCGCCGGCAACGTCGGCATGGCCATCGCCCAGACCATCCTCACCCAGGACCTCACCGACGAGCTCGTCCTCGTCGACGCCATCCCCGACAAGCTCCGCGGCGAGATGCTCGACCTCCAGCACGCCGCCGCCTTCCTCCCCCGCACCAAGATCAGCGCCTCCGTCGACTACGCCGTCACCGCCGGCTCCAACCTCTGCATTGTCACCGCCGGTGCCCGCCAGATCCACGGCGAGTCCAGGCTGAACCTGCTGCAGAGGAACGTCGCTCTCTTCCGCAAGATCATCCCCCCGCTCGCCAAGTACTCGCCGGAGACCATTTTGCTGATCGTGTCGAACCCGGTCGATGTGTTGACCTATGTGGCCTGGAAGCTGTCCGGGTTCCCCAGCAACCGGGTTGTCGGGTCGGGTACCAATCTGGACTCCTCCCGCTTTCGGTTCCTCATTGCCGATCATCTTGACGTTAACGCTCAGGATGTGCAGGTCAGTGACTTCATTTCATTTAGATCAATTTCGTTTCAAATATATAAAGCTAGGCTTCAAATTTAAACAAAAAACTTGGGTACAATGGTGATGGGGTTTTAGCATTGTTATTACTTGATTGGAACTCCATGGGGTTTAAGACTATTCGTTGGCTATAAGACTTTGAGTGGTGAAAAAATTGGTACTTTAGCTTGTTTGATCTAGATCAATTTTAGTGAATTCAAATGCTTGATTGTTTACTTATGGATGGTTTAGGCCTACATTGTGGGGGAGCATGGTGATAGCTCAGTGGCACTATGGTCGAGCATTAGTGTTGGGGGAGTTCCGGTGTTGAGTTTCTTAGAGAAGCAGCAGATAGCATACGAGAAAGAAACCCTTGAGAGCATTCACAAAGCTGTAGTGGACAGTGCTTATGAGGTGATAAGTCTCAAAGGTTATACTTCTTGGGCAATAGGGTACTCAGCGGCCGGGTTAGCTCGGAGCATATTGAGAGACCAGAGGAGTATCCACCCGGTTTCAGTGCTTGCAAAGGGGTTCTATGGTGTTGATGGTGGGGATGTGTTCTTGAGCTTGCCGGCTCAGCTCGGAAGGAGTGGAGTTTTGGGGGTGACCAATGTGCATTTGACAGATGAAGAGGAACAGAAGCTCAGGGACTCGGCTAAGACCATTTTGGAGGTGCAGAGTCAGTTGGGACTGTGAAGAATGAAGACTAATTGACACATGAATGTTACAACTAACAAACTGGTCACTTGCTCCACTTGAGGGATCCGTTATCTATTATCATGCTGTTTTTGTTTGTAATGTTTGTTAAAAAGAGGTCCGACCCCATGCTTACATGGGATCGGAGACTCCTCTCGGTTCGAATAATAGTAACTTTTGATTGATTTCCTGAATGACACAGCAATGGCATGCAAAATCAAATCATTGATCTTGCATCTTTTACTTACAATCGTCGTTATCGATCCATTATCTTCAGTCAATATATACATGCTCTGTGACTCTGTGTAGCCCTACTCTCTTTACAAGCATTTGTAGTTGTAACATTGGAGTAAGCGGCTGATGTTATCATGCCAAATGCGCACCCATACTGCATCTTAGACTCTTAGTCCTGCGTTCAAAACTTGTTTTGCATTCTCTAGTTCGACCCATGCTTGTGTATAAATCCACCACGGACACTGGTGTTTCCATGTTGTCGTCATTTTCAAAGTCTTGCATTTCACCGCAAAGCTAACATGGCTGAGGATTTGGAAAAGAGTGAACTAGTGTGGAACCTACTGTTGCAATTGTAAAAAGCATTTCTCCGTTAAATGTGGGACTGAAGTTGGTTCTTATTTAGACAATTGACTCTTGGATGGGCATGCGACACATGTTCTGTCTTCATAACTTTTTTTTTTTTCTTTCACATATGGAGTCTATGTTTATCCGATAAGACACACTACTACTAAATGTATCCAACATTAGTAATTTTCGCAAACACCCTCATATTTAATAGACTTTATATATCGGACAACAAAACTTAATTTTCTTTTTTCTTCGAATAAAAGAAAAAGTAAAATTTTATTCACACACCTCTAAATATTAAATACACATCCTTTTTTAATTACACTCAATATGCGATTTTATAGATGGACACAATGACCAAAAGAGTCATTCATATTAAAAATAGAGAATATATCTGAGATTGGATCTAAGCTTGCAAACTTAGAATCCCATCAACAAACATTCATCATTTGAGCGGGAATTGACAAAAGCATTAATAGATTCTCAAATTGGAGTTTTGGAAGCCTCAATTGAGGTATTGGTTCTCCATCTTTGATTGAACTTTAACACTACAAATTTAGATTTTCAATCTTAGCTGTTGTTCAATACAAGATACACACCCATGGAAGTAGTAGCTTAATATCAATTAGAGTCTTTAACCTATTCTAATTGGGGTTATTCACGTCTCTAAACTGCTTAGAACCCAAGTATTTTTCTTGACCCAAGTTATGAACTACTATGAATCGATATTATTAACGTCAATGCACAAGTCTTTAATCTACTCACGATGATATTAATTGAGTTAGGTCTAGAAAAACTTTCTACACCAGAGACTAGTTCTTATAAACTAGTTAAAGATTGAGATAAATGGTTGTCAAAAAAAAAAAAAGAAAAAAGATTGATATGTTTGTGAAATTAACGACAGTTTAGGAAGCTTGGTGTGATGCATTAAGTAAAACTAGTTTTCTGCTCACGTAAAATTTTTATAATTATTATATTGAGAAAAAAAATAGAAGTTATTTGAGAAAAAAGAAAGTGAGAAGTTATCTGAATTGTGGGTGGTTATTGCAGACATGGGTAGTTAATTATCTGAAAGTTATTTATTTTATTTTTTAATATGATTTTTAATTTTGCTATTTACCATACTACCACTCAATTATTAAAAATAATTTAAAATTAATATAAGGTCTAATGATTTTATTGTCTTTTCACACCTACTTTGACTAACAAAGCCTATTTTCTTAATAATAGTATAGATAAGTTAAAAAATTAATGGGTGTTTGTATTTTTTTTTTTTTTTTGAAAAGGGGTGTTTGTATCTAGTATTGTAGGAATGTGTGAATAAAATCTTTGGAAGAAAAATAGCAATGCTTTTTCATTCTCAACCTCAACTAGCATAGTGATTGAAGTCGAACCTACCAAATCCGAAAAGACCAAGCATTGGGCCTATATGTCTACTACATTTGTAGTCATAGCAACTAAGCCCATCCCCCATTTACATTTTTTCTTTCGACGCAAGAACTCCCATTACGCCCGATGGTAAAGAAGCAAAAAAATCAGGCCCAATCGAGAAAAACCCAAGGGAGCAAAGCCCCTCTTAGTCAGAAGCCGAGAGGCAGGACTAAACGCAAACCAAAGATACTAGGAAAGAAAACTTAAAATCCGACGAGGCCAGAAAAAAAACTGAAATTTACAGCCAAAAATGCAAGAAGACGTAGAGGCATTAGGAGCTCTCAGAATCTCAGATCACCGGAGGACGACCGGAGATTTGGGGTTGTGTTACTTGTAGGCTTGTAGCTTTCTCTGTCGTTTCACTCAACCGATCAGTTGCTCCATTTGTTATAGTTTTGGTGTTTCCTCTCCAGAAAGAATCTGTTCAAGTGATCATGGAAATTAAATTATTTTGTTGTTTAAAATAACCACATAATAAAAACTCGGAGTTGTCAAGGCGTTTAACCATATCAAAACCCAAGAGTAAACTCAGTACTAAAGGCTAGAGCTTACTACCTTAGTGTAGAACGACCATGCGTCCATGCATAGATCTAATGACTACTGCATAGTAATTGTGTGGTCATTGCTGCAATTGTTGGAGTTATGCGGCTCAATATTATCGATCTCATGAGTAATCTTAAGTAATTGTTCCACATTTGATAAAGTATAAACGAAACGCGAACGATCTCCACTTCATAGAATGTGTGCATAAGAGTATAAGGGGGTCTATGGGGGATTGGCTAAAACCCTACTCAGATTAGGTGGTCAGGTTAGAATGTTAGATACTCTTGTTATTTCTTCATAATTACTACTGGTCCACCAATTAATACATGCATGATTCTCTAGGGAACGATAAGTTATTGTTGGGGTTATATATATAGCTCCACGCAAGTGAAGAAGTGATAACTAATTGAGATTACTGCCACATCGGAATGAATTCAACAATGAACAAATACAGAACACGGTAATCGTGACCCCAACTATTTCCATGTTTTTGTTGATATTTGATAACATGCAATATATCGATGTACATGTGCTTGATGTCTTGATTCATATTTTAATCGTTCTCTCTGTTAGTCGGTAGGCAAAACAGAGTTTGTGCACACAGAGACATAAGTGAATCGATGCTGGTGATACAAAACGGTGGCTTACATGCGTGATTGTTAAGGGAATTCACGAGAGTTAGATAACAAACTTAACTTTAGCGCTGTATTAGGCGTCCTATTCATCAACTTATCATTAGTTTAACGCTGCATATATGGCATTAGCTCTTTGTGTTTTGAGGACTATTCTGCAGCAGACTATATATAATTTTGTTCTCAGTGAAACCGATCCGATCAATTATACGAGGTCGAGGTCACGGACTGAGATTGTACTGGAAAGTCAAAGTTGACGGTTATGCTGTTCATATTGATCACAGTTGAATAAAAGTTTATTCCAACTTCTAAGCCACACAATTACAATACGTATAGCTTCATTTGCTAACATACATGAACTAAATCCAATTTTTGTAGCCAATATGCTTAGAAGCATCCAAACTAGGCCTTGTCCTATCATCCCATATATGGACCTCCTCCTATTATTAGGATCATGGACTTTGGTTTGATGCATTTCATGAAAGAATATTATGAGGAGGTGGTTCCCAGTTGCCACTTGCCAGTACATATATATTAATTTGAAAATGATCATCATCATGTAAAATATCAATTAATCTCCATCACTGATTCACTGGATACACTTGGAAATTGGGAATGCAGATTCTGATAAGAAAAGGTTCAATTAACATTTTCCTTTACTAATGATCCCACCTGGATTTGCTGGTATACTGGTGTTGTGGATGTCTCTGAAATGGAGTCGTTATGGAGTGCAAGAGTAGTTGAGTGTTTCTAAGTTAAGGTTTAGTGTTAATTCTTGTATACCCTAGATATTTCCGATCCCAAAATTCATAGTTGCTATGTCCAATAATGAAATGGCAGCCTAAATTGATATAATTTCAGAAAATTAATTAAGTAAAAGTGAGGAAAATATCTGTACGTAGGCCGCGCCGGTAGTATAGAGCGTTGATTATTTTCCATATATAGAACTGTTTAATCGTGGAAAATTCATTCATCCGTAATCTCACCACGAGACTGTCGCGCCCATGAGGTTTCGTGTATAACTACAACCTGGCAACTAGTACTAGATTCTATATTCCTAAATTGTGTGAAAAGACAGCCATCAAGCTCGAAATTTCCGGTTCACTTTCAAGCTAAATGACAATTAGGGTTGCAGTCCAATGCAGAGTATCACATGTCGGTCGATTCGGACCTTTACACTCTCACGCAGTAGTCTTAATCTCAAGATAGGGACAATAAGATCATGTTCTGCTTAATTAATCTCACAAATATGTCTATTGTTTCAAACTCTATATGATTGCTTATGGGATCAGTCATACAATTAATTCTACTCAAGAGCAAGTTTTGCTCCTTAATTTATATAGAGATTTACCAGATATATGAAGCGAATCATCAGTCAAGAGTACTGGTGCTGAATATTAGATACAGAACATGTTGTTTTAGTGAGGGACATAAGTACATGAAATTGACAACTAACCCACACAAAAATCCAAACTCGGTAATCCCTAAACCTTATCATGTCCTCCATGTTACACTGCCAGGTTGTATATATGCTACTATAGGGCATCATTTCCAATCCAATGTGCCATATGGGTCATAGATCAATATTATTTAATTAATCAGTTTAAAGTTAAACCCAACCTCACCTTCCACACTATAAAAACCCTAGCTAGATACTTACTTCAAACACATCCCATCAGTACTCAATTCAATCTTCCTAAACCCTTAAAAGCCTCCGATCTTTAATTTCTCGAGATCAAATGGCTTCCAAGGCTTTAGCTACCACTGCTCTTCTCCTCTCCCTTAACCTCCTCTTCTTCACTTTGGTCACCTCCACAAGCACTCCTTGCCCACCACCGCCTAAGAAGCACCACCACCACCCAAAAAACGCAAGCCCTGCACCGCCCAAGCCCTCTAAGGCCGTGTGCCCCAAGGACACCTTGAAGTTGGGAGCTTGCGCTGACGTGTTGAACGGCTTGGTGCACCTTGTGGTTGGTCCACCAAAGTTCCCTTGCTGCAGCCTCATTCAGGGTCTCGTTGATCTTGATGCCGCTGTGTGCCTTTGCACTGCTATTAAGGCTAATGTTCTGGGCATCAACCTTAACGTCCCCGTTTCTTTGAGCTTGCTCTTGAACTACTGTGGCAAAAAGGTTCCATCCGGCTACGAATGTGCTTGAATGAAGTAACTTGGACTTGATCAGTACTTGCTTTTTAGTTTCCTTGATTTGACCTTACTGTTTCATGGTGTGTGTTTCTCCTGAGAGGTCTGGGATGTTAATTTATTGGTAAAGTCCAATATTACACATTCGTACTTTGTAATTCTCTATATGTATTGTTTTGATGGATTGAAGCTAGGCTCCTTGCCTGCATCCTCGTCATGTATTCTAGTGAAAAATATTGCAATATTAATTAATAAAATGTGATTTTACAGAAAGCGACTGAATTTGAGTTCTACTACTGTGATGATTATTGCGCGCTGAACTAAATATAAGAAGGTTCTTCTTCAATATTGTTTGTTTTCTTTTCTCGATACAAGAAGGAAAAAGCTACAAAGAAGAACCCTTTTTACAGCCTAATGGCTTACAGTCAAACAAACCTTCAATATTGTTTGTTATGGTGAAGCAAAAATAACGTTTTGGTCTCCAAAATATATAATAGTTATCAAATAAGCCTATAAGACCCTTTCAAAAAAGAAGAAGCCTACGAGATCTATCCCAAAAACCGGACATGAATGATGGATCGATACAGGGGTGACCTACAAGTAGGCCGGGGGTAACCAGATTGCAGCACATTTGCTCCCAACAGGTATTCGATATATCACACCCATATTACAAATAATGAGTTATTATTATTTTTTTTTACAAGTAGCGTGGGGTAACCAAATTCCAGTACATTTGCTTAGATATTTTTCATCGTGCTAGTTCGTGTAGGGTCTGTTTCATGGGCTACTACAGGAAGGATCAGATAAGCACCATAAAAAAAAAAAAAAAAAGCCACAAAGAGACGAAGCTAGAGAGAAAACCAGAGCGGCCGTCGTCAGCATTGGCCCTTTAGTTCTTGGGAGAAGCTTGTTTGGGTTTTTGACAGAGTTGGAAGTAACCTAGGTTTACGAGCAATAAACCCTAAAACAAGAATTCTGGAGCCCACCAGATATAGATGAGAAAAACTCTCAATTTGATTGATAACATGATAAAAGATAGTTTCTGCAGCCATTTAAGGTTGCTTATATATGAGAAAAGAAACCCTAGGGCGACTAATAATGAAACCCTAAAGCCCACGGGTTAAAATAAAATTACAAATCCAAATCAAAACCTAAAATGCTGAAAAATAGTAAATTGCAGTTTTGAGGCTGAAATGATCTGGAAAGCCTGTGGCAAAGCAACGAGTTTTTTTCCTGGCTCCGTTCCCTTCTCGGAAATGTATAGCAATCACAATTTTGGAACCTAACGCCAAATTTGCAGCAAACTGGGTTTTCCTTTTTCACGATCAAGTTGCTCTTCAATTCTCGTTGTCATCTGTTTTACATAAGCTTTGACAATGGGTGGGCGGCCTTGACGTTTGGTTTGAAGCATCTCTGTGGCAAGGGGGTTATGAGCATCATTTCAAGGGACAACGGCGATGTTGGTGGCATCGAGGGATCAGACGGCAGCTTGATGCGCATGAGGTTCAAATCTAGTCGGGTTTAGGACTGTTGCACTGGTTTGTTGTGTTTTGGGTGGTGGCGTTGAAGTGGCGTGGTGGTGTTCCTTGAGTTGTGACAGTGATGGGTGTGCTCAAGGTGGTCATTGATTACCGGCATTTTCATGCGCGTAATTATATCTTCAATACTAGAATTAAGCTAATCCTCGAGTTAATTAATATGTAATTAATCATTTTTTATTTATTTATAGAAAATAAGCGGAGTCACGGACATCGAAATAAATTAGCGCGAAATTGGAGCAAATAATGAAGAAATGAAGAAAAGAAGAATTTCTGTTAATTAATTATTCTTTTCATTAATTAATCATTGGATAATGATTAATTAATAGAGATTTAATCATCACAAGCATCATCACGTGCAGAGGCATGTTGCAATCAAGCAATTATTTGTTTAATTGAATTCAGCCACTCAGAAGATGACATATGGCAGCTGTACAATTAATCACTATTGTTTAATCATGTAAAGAAGGAGCAGCATTTCTTTCTTTCTTTTGCTGCCAAAACGCATAGCACCACGTTGTTAGCATTGAAGTCACCCTCAAGTGTAAGAGGTACAAGTTATAGAATAAGGAATTAAGTAAGGATGTCGAACTCACGAGGATTGGTAAATCATTTCCTACCTAGGGAAAACCTAAGGAAAAACTAGAAGAATATGCAAATGTACAATCACAAACAAAGGCTCACAAGTGAACCAAAGTTCATGGTGAGTATGTGCAAGATGGTGTGTAGAGATTTGATTTTGATTTTGTGATTGGTTTCTATTCAAATTGAAACAATGATAGCAAGTAATATAAACTAAGCTAAACTAAACAAGTTGTTATCAAATGGATGGGAGTTAGGGCATCGGGTTTCACCTTTTGCCTCCCTTGCAAGCATTAAAGCAATTGAATATGAATGATGCAAGGCTAATTGTCCAACTACCCTCTTAGCATCCGGATAGGACTACTAAGGCTTAAACTCCTTTCATTTTATTAACTCTAACCGGATAAGTCTAGAGCTAACTACATAGAGACAAATTCAATTACCGGATAGATCTCAATCCTTTGCCCCTAAATGCATAAAGTTTAGAGTTTAGGTAACCAAGCAAGCAAACCAATCCTATCTCTAGGTGATTTTAGCTCACTACCCTCACATGCACACATGGTGTGCTTTCATGCTCCCTTTTTGCCTAAAGGTAATCAATCTCTAGGAAAAACTTCATGTCATGGCAAACACATAACTCAAATTGATTAGGTCTAAGTAATGCATTCAACTATTGACTTAGCATGTGAGAATGACAACATGAATTTGCATCAATTTATAAACAAAAGCATCAATACAAACAAGTTTGGTTAGGGCTTTCAACCTTAGCCTCAACTAGTTCACTACTCACACATAGCTAGATACACAAGCTTCAACATTCTATAAAACATCAAATACATAAAGAGATAGGGAGTAAAGGGTGACTATTGATGATGCCGGAAGAGGTGGTGGAGATGGGTTTCTAAGAACATGATGTGGTGGTGTCACCTCCTTCTCCTTGATCCAAGCTCTTAATATTGGTAAGAATAGTGAAATTTGGAATCTCTAAGTGAGTTGTGGTGTTGAGTGGTGGAGGAAATGGAGGTTGTAGTGGTGGAAATAGTAGTTTTAGTGGTGGAAATGGTGGTGTCTTTTCTAGAGAGAAAATGGATCTTGGATAGGATGAAGATGATTGAATGGAGTCAAGAATGCTGAAGAATGAGTCTTTGGCCTCTCTTTTATCAGCTATATATGTCCTCTTTGGTCCCAAAGTGTGCAAGAGATGCTCTTACACCATTGTCCCCCAAATGGTCCCAAATTGGCAAGGTGACAAAATGATAAGGTGTAGGGAGATATTTGAATTTCAAGTGATGGGAGATTCTCACAACCATGGTCCTCCTTTGCTGGAGAAAGGACCCTCCATGAGTGGTGGCCCGCCGGAAAAGTTTGCCGGAAAAATCGTCGGAAAAGTCGATCTGAAATTTTCTTCCAATCTCCGTGTCTTCTTCCCCTGGCTTCAAATCTCCACATTTCAAGCCTCGAATAGTCATTTTATTCTCAATGCAAGGTTTCCTACAAATAAAGAAAATAGATTTAAAAGGGTAAAATAGCATGGAAGACAAATCAATTTTCATAATTATGGGGCATAATTGCATAAGTAATTTGTGACTCAACACACGTGCTCTTCCTCTTTCATTTTCTGACATCACTCTCCACCCCTCAACCATTGCACCCTTGCCACGTGTCCTTTATCCTTCCTCTTTCTCACGAAACCATTCCAGCCACACTCATTAATTGGAGACCTATTCACCCTATTCTGACACCCTCTCTCTTCTCAAACGGCCGCACTCCCCATTTATTCCTTTACCCTTCCCCTAACACCGAACCACCCATCACCATTTTTCATTATTTTCCTCCTTCTTTTCTCACTTACTCCACCGCTAATTCTCATCAATTTCACAAATTTCAAAGAGGAAGCCCAAGCATCAAGAGCTTCACAAACATCAAATTTGGGTAAAAGTGGGAGCTATAAATCAAGGCTAGCCATATAGCTCTATAACAATTTGTGGCTTGTTCTTGTTACTCTGACTTCTCTTCACTTTGTTCCTCTTTAAATTATGTATATTGATGTTTGTTTAATGATGGGTAGTGAGTAGTTTTGTTGTTGGGGGCTGGGGTTGTGTGCCCTAGTCCAAATCTTGTGTAAAAGATGCTTATTTTAATGTAATGATGCAATTTTCATATAATAGATGCTTATATATATTTTTGTTGGGTTAAAATTCATATCTAGGAGCCTAGTCAACTCTAGGGTGTGTATTTTGAGCATGTCTAGGATGGAGTTAGAGGCTTGACCCCTCTAATTTCTAAGCTAGAAACCTTCAATTTCGTATTCGAGGGGTTATAAGCATGGTGATTTACACTCGTTCTGTGAATGCGCGGGCGGGTCACTTAGTAGTTTAATTCCTTGATCTTTAGGTCTCTTGATGTGAATTAGAGACCCTTGAACCGGCTCTAATTCATGTCAAGTGAGTTCCTACGACCCTTGAACTGGAGTAGGAATACCATGAAAGGGATTTCGGTCATTGAGCCTTGAACCGCCTTGGATACGACTACCGCCAAAGTAGGAAATTTGCATCTACATTAGATTAGCTTCCGACACATAAGATTTGGGTGAAGGAACCTCCCTAGCACCCGACATTCTCATTCATCTTGTTTATACTTTTATTAATTAATTTCTTTGCATTTTATTACTTTTTGTTAAGTTCAAATCAACTCTCAAACATTGAATCCATCGACTCATTTGTGTATACCCATCTTGAGGCTACAAGTTAGTGGCTTTGAATAGGTTTGGTGTGAGTTAAGCCGAGCATTGCCAAGGCTTGGTGCCTTAATTGTTTATAGTTTTTTTGGACTAAATACTCGTTACTCCTCATACTTTTCCTTGAAAAACAGTTTGGTCTCTCGCTTTTAAATTAAACTGAATAGTCTTTATTCTCTCTAATTCTCATATAACAAGTCCAAAATGATCCGAATTGACTATTATGCCACTCATTTTCTCTTTTTATTATTATTTTTATTTTTTTTCTCTATTTTTTTAGTTTTTCTCCCCTTTTTTATACTCTCTCTCTCTCTCTCTCTCTCTACCCCAAGCAGCGGCAATCCAATCCCTCACCGCCATCCTCCCCTCACTCTCCTCCACCTCCCACACCACCGCCCGTTCCTTCCTCCATGACCCCGACACATCCTCCCAAATTTCCTCCCTCCTCAAACAACCCGGCTCTGGCGCCAGCAACCAAAGCCACCGCGGCTCTCTCTCTCTCTCCAATCTCGACAAGCTGCTCCTGAAATCGGCTCCACTCCAACCTCCCCAACTCGACTGGCAACCCGGGATTTCTCTCCCTCTCTCCTGGCCGCACGGTCTCTCTCTCTCCCTCGACCTCTCTTCTTCTTCTTCTTCTCTTCCTCTGCCATCACCAGAGACCACCACTTCCGGTCACCATCTCACAGCGCCACCATCACCAGTCGAATCCAGACCAAAACCCGAGCCAATCACGGCCATACCTCGATCCCGGTCCCTACACGCACACCGCAAGCTCCAGCGCCACTGCTCTTCACTTTCCTTCAATTTCCGGCAATCTCCTTGCTTCACCACCACCTTAATTGGCTCAACTCAGTAAACAAGAAGGAGAAAAACCCAGCAGCCCCGTCACCCACCACCGCCGGACGACACCACCAGCGCCATTGCCGGTGCTCTCGCCTCTGCATTTTGGTATTCTCCAATCTCCGGTAAAAATCGAGCCATACCACCACCATATAAGTTCATGGCATAATCCTTTCGGCTCGCGTTCTTGAATTCTGGACTTGGAGGAAACGATGAGTGGCTCCGGCGAGAGAGAAAGCTGATAGAGTTTTAGTGATTTTGTTTTTAGGAAGGGGGGAGAGGGGGCGGGGGGGGGAGAGAGAGAGTATAAAAAAAGGGGAGACAAATTAAAAAAATAGAGAAAAAAATAAAAATAATAATAAAAAGAGAAAATGAGGGGCATAATAGTCATTTCGGATCATTTTGGACCTGTTATATGAGAATTAGAGAGAATAAGGACTATTCAGTTTAATTTAAAAGACGAGGGACCAAACTGTTTGTCAGGGAAAAGTATGAGGTGTAACGAGTATTTAGTCCTAGTTTTTTATTTTACTTTATATTTTTCGTGTGTGTTTTTAGTATCCCACCGCCAATTATCTCGGTTAGGTCCAACACCTAATCCCTGAGGTATGATAAACTAAGGTCCAAATACTTTCCTTATTTGACACGATTCGTACACTTACGAGATATATGCATCAAGTCAGTCATAGCGTCGGAGGTCGCGATGTGCGTGGTGACGTTCTTGCTCAAAGATGTGGCGACTAGAGTTGGGCTTGGGCAGCCTTGTAGAGCCTTGGGCTCTGCCTCTTCCTTTGGGCCTTGGGTTGCTGTTTTTAGCTTTAGTTGATAGGCCTAAAGTACTTTTTACATTTTTAGTTTAGCTTTATTTCTAATAATTTCCAATTTTTTTAGGAAGTTATGCACTTTTTGTGCACCTTAAGTGTTTTGTTCTAGGCTTACTAGTTTTAGTGAGTGTAAATGAGCGTCGAATGTTCAATGAGTAAATCTATCTCCATGTAAGTATCTTAATAACTAGACTCAAGCATATCTAATGAAATCAATTCCTATTTAAAAAAAAAAAAAGTATAAAAGGTAACTTTTCCACATATCAAGAGGCTAGTTATTATAATGAGTTTTTCTATTGGAACCTCCAAATTTACTCACTTGACCTCCTTGCTTTTTACACCTCTTATTAAATTTTCAAATACTAAATTTACTCACTAAACCTCACTCAAGTTCTTGAAATAACCTCACTCATATAATTTGCAAACAAACCATCATTAATTACATACTCATTCCTTAACTAGATTACATAAATCTCTTATCTAATAAAAAAGAAAAACACAAGGTATTGGGCTTTAAAAATTAATTTTTAATAAAAAAAGAATTGTTTTTTTTTTTACTTTTTTTTTTTCTCTTGTAGATGTGCAAAAAAAAAAAAATGAAGAATAATTTTTTTTAATGTTTAATTATTTTCTCTATTTTCTGTACCTCATGATTAATTATTTAATAGTTTTTTAGATGTTCTTTTCACGGCTAGATCTTTTTTTTTTTTTTTTTCAAATATAATAGATAGACTAGGATTTAGGTCATAATATGATTTCTTTTGTTATCCCTCACCAATATGAGTTCAACCTATATGATGATAGGAACTTTTATTTCACATGATCTTGATTATAGTTTTAATTCTTATTAAATATATATAAATGCGTTAATGAGTATGTAGTGAAATTGGAAAATAAAAATAGATAAGGAAAATAATAAAGAATGTAATATAATATTATTGAATTGGAAAGTATAGAGAAATTAAATATAATTTTTTTTGGGTATAATTATTGTCCTTAATAGTCATTTTATAAGAGGTTATATATGTCATTTAATAATTCATAATAGAGTGAGGTCAACTGAGCAGATTTGGAGGTCTCAATAGAAACGCTCTATTATAATGGAACAAGAAAATTTTGCAACATTGAAAAAAGATATGCCACTAAACACAGGAGTTGATAACTAGCATCAATTACTATAATGCCCCTCATTTATTAAATTGTATTATTGTATAGAAATGAAAAAATAATTTTCTTCTTTAAATAATAATATAGATAAATTTTTTACTGTATAGATTGGCTTTTTGAAAGGTAGAGATATATTTCGGTTCATGTTACCATTGCGGGTGAGGGTGATGTTCGGATCAAACTACCAAACGGTGCAACCCTAGAAGTGATCATGGATCATGTTGGTACATGCATTTTGTAGCATCTACCCAATTCACATGTTGACATCGTGAAATGTACCTCAAATAATCTTCTGTATACACCAAAACCATCTGGTTGATACCACCCGCCGCTTCATGAAACCCGCCAACGAAAATAAATGGAGCATGGACATATTAATTAAAATATGATTTCTCATACCTATGCATAGTCATTGTTAAGCAGAATGACATGGGAGAGCAAGGAGAAAAAGACAGAAAACATCAACAATGTGGAAAACCTACAAATCAATAATTAAGAGATCATATCATGGATCTTAGCTAGCTAGCCTCAGAACTCTCAGTGAGAAAACTGAACTGGTTTCTGAAATCGAACACATGGTATCACGGATTGCACTGCAGTAGGTCACGGATTGTATATTGAAGTTTGCGAAAGGACCAAGAACACTCCAAACTCTGCAATTATTTTCGTTTTCGAACTCTTGGAATTCTACAATACCCCTCATGTTTTTTCACAACTTCTTGATTGTTCTAAGTACGTACTCGAAAAATCAGTCACGGGTGCGACATCAAATTCATCAGCTATATAATTCTAGGATCAATCCATTTGCACATTCATACCCATCAAAACCCAAGAAGAATATATAACTAGGTGCTAGTAGTAGTGAGCTTTGAGGACCCAGAAAATGATGGGTTCAAAGTCTACTGCCGTGTTCTTCATCTTCTTGATTTGCATGGTAATTGCGTTGCCACCAATTCAAGCTTGTGCTCCTTGTACTCAGCCTCATCCACCAAAACCGCCTAAACATCATCCAGGCCATTCCAAAATTCCTCCCCACCCCAAACACCCACCACACCACGGAGGTGGAGGAGGCGGCGGCGGCGGCGGTGGTGGAGGCGGAAAAGGAGGCGGCGGAGGCAAAGGAGGTGGAGGTGGAATTGGTGGTCACCCAAAAGTTCCCCCCCCATCCAAAAACCCGCCAGTTGTATCTCCACCAATAATAACACCCCCTATTACTAAACCTCCTGTGACAATCCCACCTCCTTCCCCCTCGTACCCACCTTACATCCCTCCTCCAACGCCTCCTTGTGCTGGATGCGGTGGAGGAGGAGGCGGAGGAGGAGGTGGTGGCTCGGGTAAACATCCTCCGCCTTCTACTACACCAGCTACTTGTCCTATTGATGCGCTGAAGTTAGGGCTTTGTGTGGATGTACTGGGTGGTTTGGTGCATATCGGGTTGGGGAATCCAGTTGAGAATGCTTGCTGTCCCGTGCTCCAAGGGTTGCTTGAGCTTGAAGCAGCGATTTGTCTTTGCACGACCATAAGGCTTAAGCTGCTAAACCTAAACATCTTCATTCCTCTTGCTCTTCAAGCTTTGATCACTTGCGGCATAACTCCTCCTCCTGGTTTTGTATGTCCGCCTCTTTAAGTGTAGTGGGTACAAGTACTACTTCAATATGTGGTGTTAACTTGGGTTAACATTTCTAGCTAGCTAGATTAGTTAGATGGTCTTTGTAGACATGCAACTCGATCTTGAATTTGCTATGTACCTTTCTTGGGCTGACAATAAGCTACATTTCAAGTTGTATTCTGTTTATGGATAATTTTCTCTATTTTATCTCTAAAGATGTTTGATCGCCGGGGGGTTGATCGAAGAGCTCTCTGTTTCTCTCTTAAATTGTTTTACTAGCAATGTCTTCTAAACAGTTTGGTGGTCTAACAGCTAAGTAACAAGTTCATGAAATTGAAAAAGTAGGCATGCTGAGTATGACTTTTATCAAATTCCCAATGCCCCTCAAGAGAATTGATTCTAAAAGGCAAGATCATTGGTACTTTATGGAGTAACATATGTGGATGGAATGCCGCTATTTCTAAACTGTGAGAGCAAGGCATGCCGAAGAAGTGACAGTTTTTAGTGACTTTTGTTGTCGAAGATTCCTTATTAGCAGTTGACTTACGAGATCTGTGGCTATAAAGAAATCATCATATCGGTCAACAACCAAGCTCTCGTAGCTCAGTTGGTTAGAGCACCCGTTTAGTAAGCGGGAGGTCTTGAGTTCAACTCTCAACGAGAGCATTTTGCGGTTTCAAGTTTTTTTTTTTTACTAGTTGTTTTTGCTTTTCACTGTATTACCATTGTAAGAGATACCAATTTGATTTTGTCTTAGATGATTTTGCTAGTATTCAAACTTAAATTAAAGTGAAGAGAAAGTTGGATTCAAAGCTTTACCATTGTAAGACATACCAATTTTGATTTTGTGTTAGATGATTTTGCTAGTATTCAAACTTAAATTAAAGTGAAGCGAAAGTTGGATTCAATCTTTCCCACCAGAGGGATAATTTTCATCATTGCAAATTTTTTTTTTTTTGACTGCTTTACTTTTTGCAAGTAATTGATTAGACTAGGGGAGTGAAATTCACACTTCATGTTTTCTTTTTTAGTATTTTAAATTTTTTCTTTTTATAAAGACATAAACTTGAGAGTGTGAATATCATTTTAAAAGATAAACGAGTGCGGATTGCAAGTTTGGAAGTATAGATTTCATTTTCGTTAGACTATTTGTAAATTTGTAATAGAGAGCACTTTTGATTTTGTGGCAAATGATTTTGCCAGTCTCGAATCTCGATCGGTCATATTCAAACTAACTTAAATTAAAGTGACGAGAAAGTTTGGATACATTCAATCTTTCCCTTCTTCAACTACGCACGTCTGCTTTAGTCTCGATCATGTAAAACTAAAAGTGTCTCATGCAATTGTAATTGTTTTCTGGCACAAAAGTGAAAACAAGAACAAAAAGTTTGTGAAGAGTGTTCTGCTGTTTGATTCCTCGCGGATACTACATTATTGACATGTTGATTGACTTGAGCCCTGCTGGATAGATCGGAAAGACGTTAAGAGAGATCAGAGATTGGATCATAGACATATGCAGCCATCTCAGTACTTTTAGAAACTGTACGTGTATCTATATAATCACATATATATGCCCTTGCCTCTGTGTCTTATTCTTTGTAATTATCAGTGCCTAACCCTCTACGTTGCAGGGATAATATTTTCTTCTACTCATAAACAAATATTTGCTCATAATCATCCAAGTAATGGAACCATCCAAGAAACTTGTTTCTGTGTTTGATATTATAAAGAAGATGGATGTGCCAAAACTTGTTCACGGGACTGAGACGGTGGTTAATTCAGGGGGACCAACTATCTTATTTTTATTTCTATATAACTATTTTGGAGATTAAGCCAAGATTATGACACTTTTCTCCACCAGTCAAATCAAGAAGAAATTATAAGATGTATTGGACGTACCAGCTGTAAAATGTCAAGCAGTGTATCTAATTTGGTTCTGGAAATATTGAAATTTAGAGTCCATTATTGTAGGGAATATTGATGATAGAGCATGGGACTATACCTAACCTCTAAATCCTAATTGATGAATGAGGTACAAAAGAAAAATTAAAGACAACTTGTTAGCAAGTTGTGGCATACATAGATCATTAAACTTGTCAATTAGTATATCCGATCTAACCAATGTTTCATCGAAGTTATGAAGCCTTCTTGGTTATTATATGGGTAAGCCGCCAGGGCCAAAAAACTTGATCAATATATTAACCACTCAACATTACTTTTTTTTTTTTTATCCAAATCATTCATTTCATTCAACTCAAGCCAGAATGGCACGGATACATACATTCCCTTGCCATTCCTAAACAAGTTTAGGACGTGGTATGCTAGCACCACCCATTAGACAACCAGTGCTCACTTATTCAAAAGCGAGCCTAATAACTATGAAAACTAAACATAGGAATTAGGCAGAATTTAGAAAGAAAAAACAAAAACTTTAAATTTTTCCTTGCCCCAAACAGTTGGGCCAGGAGGAATGGAAAGACTGGAATGTGATGTTCTGAGTCGATCCTCCTAGATTCCAAAGACGAAACCATGAAGAACCTGAGCCCATTAGTGAAGTACCAGAATTCGCCGGGGTGCCAAATACGAAAAACCAAAGGACCCAAACTCTTTAAATTGGGCCACACCTGGGTCCAAAACGAGCAGTTTGATTTAGGCCACCCACATAAAATGGGCCACCTAAATGATTTGGACACCCCACCGGCGACCATGTTGCCCTTTGCCACCATCGACCTCGCCATCTTATGCTCTGCTCGGAGATCAGTGTCGGCTACCACCGCTCCCAGGGAACGGAAGCCTTCTATCACAGTCACAATACGATGGAACACGCGATCACGTCCTCTCGAAGGCAACCCACCCCGATTGGGAGCAACAACTTTTGCGGCCTCCATCTCTGTCACAACCATAATCGCCGCCGCACAAATGAGATGCAGTCGATCTCGTCTCCAGCCCGAGTGCTGAGACATGTCTCCCCATACCACTCAACATTACTTGACTAGCTGATGTAGTATTTAATTATTGTTCCTTAATTATTTACTCTAGGTGTCATAAGTTAGTTGAATTTGAATTTACCCTTGCATAACAAATTGATCTGAAGATTTTCTTGTTTAACCAACTTTATCAGATGTGTTTGAGAATGAATCCCTAATTTATACCGATTCTAATATACCATATTAAAAGACCTTTAGAAAAGTCACACTAATCAGATAAATTAAAAGTCAAGAAATAACATGTGAAATACTAGTCTTTATTCATAACGGCAAACATATATATAATATGATAATAATGAAAGCGTCGAACGTAATTACATCGAACTTTGCCCAAACTTACATCTTTATTTGTTTTCTTTTACAAATTATCATTAATGCCTACAGCAGTACGTAGTGTTCATTCAAGATTCCAAGAACCAGAAAGATCAACTGTGTTTGGGATGGTCATCGTGATTATTTTGTTGAAATCAATTAAGCATGATTATTTGGTAACGTAAAATAGCAAACAATATGGGATGGAATCTTTCCTTTTTTACAAGTCTAGTCAAATGACTAGAAAGGTATTTCTTCTTGCTTACATGTTTACAGATATAACGAGTCACGGGGTGAACAATGCAAATAATTGTGGTAGACGTGCTTTGCAATTCTGAACCCTAAGGACCATTAATCATGGATGGACTGAGAAAAGTTGGATGGGTACGGTATCTCTTTCAGTCTCTAGTGATCCACGAGAGAAACGACATCTTAGATGAGCTTTGGTATGTCTTGAATCTGTTGATGCATATGATCTAATCTTTTCCTAAGGGAATATTATGCTGGGAATAGGTTGAGTCGACCATACCAACTTTGAAGCTCACTTTCTTTGAGTGTGTGATTGCAATGCATGTGAATCACTTGCCATGTTTCTGAGATTGAAGTTGACGTGTATATTCATATATGTATACAATAATACAAAGAGACACAGAATGTAAAAAGTGAAGTTCACTATTTTTCACGATTCAACTGTTTGTTTCGTTATTTAGGAAGAGTTTTTTTTTGTTGTTATGGAAAGTGAAATTTGAACTAATTGAAAAGCTTTCATTAAAGTCTTAGGAGAAATAAAGTTTGCTTATGTTGTCTCAGTCTCAGAGATCTAATTTACAAAATTAAGCCTGAAAGGTACTACTGATAATGAAGAAGCTAGTTGAGACCAAGCGACTTAAATACTAATATTAGCACTAAATTAAATAAATGATAACTTTTATATTTCATCCCTGATATGATTACATAGTAGTAAACAATAGCAACTGAAACTTATTTACTAAACACTTCTCATAATCAAGAAAACCCACCAATCCAGGGAAACGAGAATTAATTATCCCACATACTACTCACAGTCTCACACCTTACAGAACAGTAGCACACTCTGTTTAACAAGAAATCAAGCGAAACAATATATAGAGAGGAGATTTAATTAAGAAAATGATACTTATTTTTCCTTTAATTCTAGGCACATTGGAACCCTCTTGGGACCTGGTTTCCACAGACATTAAGTAGCAAGCTGAGAGAAATCGGAATGTTGAGGTTGATGCCCAGAATGTTGGCTCTGATGGCAGTGCAGAGGCATACAGCAGCTTCAAGGTCAGCAAGGCCTTGGATGAGAGCGCAGCAAGGTCTAACTGGAGGTCTGCCAATGGTGAGGTTAAGCAACCCGTTGAGGACATTAGCACAAACCCCCAATTTTAGGGTATCCCTAGGGCAAGTAGCCCTGGATGGGGTGGGGTTTGGATTCGGATTCGGATTGGGATTCGGATTGGGATTGGGATTGGGATTGGGATTGGGATTGGGATTGGGATTGGGATTTGGATTCGGCCTTGGATTCGGCCTTGGCTTCGGCTGAGGGCATGTGTTGCAGGCATTAGCAACCATGGTGAAGAAGAGGAGATTGAGTGCCAGGAAGAGAGCAAGTGAGGCAGTGCTTCTGGAAGCCATTTTCTCTGAAACCCTAGAAGTAAGAGAAACCTCTAATTTTCTAGTATTTATTGTACTTGGAGTCAATAAGTACTAGAACAATTGTGAGGGTGGTGAGGCTTAAGGCGTAGAGATGGTGTGCTTTTATAGGGTTTCAAGAACGGTGAGGTGATCAAATTGATGGGTTCATAAAATTAAAGAACCAATTTTTATTTATTTAAAAGAAGAAAAAATTAATCTGAGCGATGATATCCCATGTGTGCTCTTGGGATTTTAGCTGGCAAAGCAAGCAGATTAAAGACAAACTTTTGTAATTTTGTGATGTGGGGACTGGCAAATTGCCAGGTTTATTTGGTTTGTCCTGGCATTAATCTGCGGATTGATGTATATCACTGTTATCACATACTGCACTGTTATTGATACCTCAATTCCAGGGAATTTACGGCACATCAAAGATTTTGTGTTTGGACGTCCTCTAATTTTGATCGAGTGGACAATGATGGGGCTGAAAAAATCACATGTTTTGGTCATATTGGAAAGTTTGTTGACACAGTTATCAGATTTTGTGAAAGTGTGATCTCTCTTGCTAGCTGTACGCTGATCCTAGGATCTACGTCTTCAACCCTACATACTTTTAATATAAGTCATTTATACATTATGAAATCTCAAAGAAGTGGAGACAAACTATGGTACTGTGATGTTTATCATACACTCATTTTACATCTATTTGAGCGAAAATTACAATTATTTAAATCAAAATTACAACATTGAGAACAAAGTTACCACATTCATTTATACTATTTACATATAATTAAACAAAAATTACAACATCAACAACAAATTTGTTCAAAAACTTGTAACAATGTCGTAAATTGTGTAATTACTATTATTAGAACTAACATTACACAAAATATGACTCAACATTACCACTTTGACAACAAATTTGTTGTCAGACTTATAAATGTGTGTATGAGATACAGATATGTATTATAGAATTTTCTAAAGAAGTGATGAAATTGTAAATTGCAAAAGCGTTATTATGTGTACTAAACCTTATCACACATGAAAATTACAAGAAAATGGCGTAGCAGAGAGATGCTCCAAAAGAATTTTACCCTGAAAAAAAAGTTGACATGTTCTACTCACAATTTATATTGTAACTAGGTTCTAATACGCATGTTAAGGTCTCAAACACACACACACACATAATTTATATAGTGTATGTTAGACTAACTCTATACAGTGATGGATCAGTCTTGTTATCATTACACATATTTTAGTCGGTATATCATTGCATGTAGTTAATATGTATTGGTCTATTGATAAGTGTCAAAATTTAACTCGATCTTGAAACGATTTGTTTTTAGACACTGATAAATATTAATACGAAAGCATTAGCCGAGAGATGAAGTCACCATGCTCGTAGCGTGTCAAATGGAGATAAGACCGCCAAGATATAGAAGAATTATCAGCATTAAAAGATTGCCAAAGAATGAAGGACCCAACAGAAAAATTATTTGAATAAGTCTTTAACTAGAGAAAAAACAAAACAAGTGAGATTGTAATTCATTTTGTTTCTCACGCATTACACCATATCAACTTCAAATTTTCACATCCACTTGTATGCATTATTCATAGCCAAACTCAATGAGAAACTAAAGAAATTAGGTTATCAATTCATAATTTGTAGGTTAGGCTAGGCCCATTGGTATCCTTTCGGAACCCTTGTCCCCACAAACATTAAGAAGCAGGCTTCTTATAAAAAGACATTAAGAAGCAGGCTGAGAGCAGCCGGAATGTTGAGATTGACACCCAACACGTTGGCTTTGATGGCAGTGCAAAGGCAAACTCGAGGCTGGTCAACAAGGCCATACAGGAGAGAGCAACAAGGTTTCACCAGAGGGTTACCAACTTCAAGATTAAGCAACCTTCGGAGCACGTTACCGCAAACCCCTAACTTTAGGGTATCCCTGGGGCATGCGGCTGTGGAGCTGAAGCGTGGTACCGGTTTTCGGTTTGGAGTTGGGTGATGTTGGGAAATAGGAGCAGGACATGAAGCACAAGCATTGACCAGGGCAAAAATAAGGAGATTAAGTGCTGAGATAAACAGAGCAACTGAGGCAGTGTTTTTGGAACCAATCTTGATCTCAAACCGTACATACTTTTTTATTTATTTTTAAGATAAACTGATATCATTAGATTAATAGCCAAGGGCTATAGTTTACAAACACTTACATAAGAAATCTGGCAAGAAAATTTAGGATGATCTATCTAAGCAAATGCAAACCATTAAGTCCTAAGTGACACTCGCTTTAAGCAAGCCTATACTAGAAAGAAAAACCTCGCCCTCTAAGGAAAAGAAATCATTCAACTAGCCATCACCTACCAAACATGCAATTGTGGTATAGGCAAGTAACTAGACACGTCTTAGCAGACTCATAGAAGGTTCCAAACTCACACAGGCTTAATACCCTAGGAAAATAAAATTAAACAACAACTAACTCCTTCCCCTTGGAGTTGGAGCTTGTATCATCACCTAAACTATCCAGCTTTGCCAACGGATTTTGCTTCACTGTTCTCTTTTTCTCAATTGTATCTTCAGGCTTCATAGCCTTTTTCTTATCACCAATACAATATGGGAGCTTGTTCTTGCTCCCCAATGGTCTTCCTCTCTTCCACTTTGAAGCATCTTCAACAACCTGCACCACCGGCACTAGGCCCATGTCAGCAAGCTCTAAGTTCTTCTTTCCCACAGCCAAACTCAGCTTAAGCTTTTTCGGAGATATAATGACCTCTGCCTCAACCCTAGATTGCTGCTTACCAGTCACCGTTTCTGCCATCATATCTGCTATATTAAGTTCCCGGATTGTAACTTTCTAGCTGAATGAGATAAGTTGGATTGTTCAACAATGTCTCCGGCATTGGGTTAGGAATCTAAGTTCTAAAATCTAGGGTTTGGCCATGACTGAAATTCTAGTATGCAGAGCTGCGTTGGCCCTACGGCAGCTTGCAGATACTTATGGTCCAGCTCCTAATTTCACCAACCCTGTCCTTGGCATCTGCATCGCCGTCTGACCGCCCAATACCGTACGCTCTGCCTCTGCAACTTCTTCCTCTAGAGCCGACCCCGAACAAGGTAAGCCAATGTGTGTGACTAATCCACACACCCCACAACGCCAAAAAAGTTTATCATACTTGAACCTGCACAAAAAGTCCACCGAATCTTCAACCCAATACCATCATTGCAATGATAGAGGCCAAGACAAAGGAATTTCTACCCTAATACGCTACTTGCCGGCACATTTTCTAGGCTTACCAATCTCCTGAAAATTCCCAAGCGTATAGCCAATCATCATCATAATCCTTTCAGATCGGAATGTCGACAGTATTCCGATCAAGGTGATCTAGTACGTTGCATTTCTAAGCAGCCAACTCAGGAGGAGCTCAATTAAAGCCCCATGGCGCCCCTTTCCATACCTGATCCCTGTCAGCCGAATCTGAAAAAGGTAAACAGAACCCTTAGTCCCTTCGCCTCTTCTACCTGCAAAGTTCCATTAACCCATCATGCATTGCGAAACATACTCAGGAAAGACCATAGGTAAACTCCCTGGCAGTGAGCAGTTTCCCCACCATGAACACCTCCAACTGCCTCAAATCATTACTACAAGTATATAGGGTTCATGTCAAACCCTATATACTTGTCATAAGTACTAGTAGTACTAGTTTTAATGGAAATGTGAGTTTTTTTTTTCTTTTTCTTTCTTTTAAAGAGGATCAAAGGATTTCACTTCTATCCCCATGATGACTCGAACCCAGGACCTGGATCCTAGGTTTAATGGAAATGTGAGGTTTGATTTTATAGAGTTCAAGAATGGTTAGGCGTTCTAGTTGATCGTACGTATAAGTTAATTAATTGAAAGCAAGTTACGTATTGACTGAGTTTTGTTGTGGTGGGAGACTAGGAAATTGCTTAAGATATATTAATCTTGCATTCATTTGTGCGGAAGTTCATTGCACACTACACTTCTCTTGCTCCCACGTACAATTCTTGTGAATTTATGACATGAAAATCGTTTGCGTATTTGTTTGAGCTGCGTTTTGTGACATGACTATATACCATAAATTAGCCATATAATTTTATTGAGTATCAATGATCATGTGGTTTAATTGGCTACATAATGTTGAGAGTATGAATACTACATGGGAAAATAGAGACATTGCAAATGAAAGCAAGTTACGTATTAACTGAGTTTTGTTGCAGTGGGAGAATAGGAAATTGCTTAAGATATATTAATCTTGCATTCATTTGTGCGGAAGTTCATTGCACACTGCAATTCTCTTGCTCCCATGTACAATTCCTGTGAATTTATGACATGAAAATCGTTTGTGTATTTGTTTGAGCTGTGTTTTGTGACATGACTATATATCGTAAATTAGCCATATAATTTTATTGAGTATCGATCAATGATCATGTGGTTTAATTGGCTACATAATGTTGAGAGTATGAATACCACATGGGAAAATAGAGACATTGCAAATGAGTTTATAACATTTTGGATCATTCCATTTACTGCCGATTGTTTTGAATGTGAATCTCAAATTACTTTATCACATATATATTAGTCAACTTTATGTATTTTTGATGGCTAGCTATGTAGACTTATCATTGGTTGGTGTCTGGTAAAGATTGGCTGGATGATTTAATTTAGTGGCACAACACTTAATCTCCAGCTAGCTTCCGGATTAACGTTATTAGCTATGTACTTGTGCTTTTACTTTCAGTAAATCGTATAAATTAAAAGTTTCACCAAATGGAGAAAGAGAAGTTGTGAGAATAGTGATATATGCTTAAACAGTTTAATTTATTGTCTATCACAGTAATAAGAATTTCCGTTCTAAACTGATTTTGTTAACGTTCACGCAGAAAAAAGAAAGGGACTGCAACTTTTTGAGTAGGGACTTGAGGGTGGAGCCAGAGTTGTTGCCTGAAGGGCCACAAAGGAGAGTGACGCACCGAAAGCGCCGGAAGGAACCACCAAACTTGTCTTAATGTTAATGGATCGTGTCTCTTTTCTTTTCTTTTCATTCTTTTTCAAGTTTTCAGTTGCAATTCAAGTCTTGTGCTGGGTTTTGAAGTCTTACTTTTTGTCGATGGGTGCATTAACAAAGTTGGAGTACATATGTACTTTCTCAATCCTTATATCAAAATCGATTCTGTCATTAGAACCATCAAAATCTTTTTTCACTTGCAAACCATGAGAGAAATAAATTATAATATGTAAATAAATTATGATAATTAATAGAGCATATACGTGATAAAGTATATGAGGTTCACATCCAAAACCAATTGGCAATGGATGGAGTGGCCCAAACCCTTATAAACTCATATGCAAAGTCTCATTTTTCCCATGTGGGATGTATATACTCTCAAATCACATGTGGCGAATTTTCAAGCCATACACATGGACAACTTTGGATGACGTGGAGCTCGTGTGGCCGTGAGGCATTCACACATGGGATAACCCGCTCTGATATCATGAAAAAGTAATCTGGGGTTCACATCCAAAATCAATTGGCAACAGATGGAGTGACTCAAACTCTTATAAACCCATATGCAATGTTTCATTTTTTCCATGTGGCCTGTATATACTCTGAAGTCTCAAAACGCATGATGAAGTAATTTAGAGTTCACATCCAAAACCAATTGGCTATAGATGGAGTGACCCAAGCCCTTATAAACTCATATGCAAGGTCTCATTTTTCCCATGTGAGATATATATACTCTCAAGTCTCAACAATACGTACCCGAGAAGTATTTTTAATAAATTTTTTAATTGATAAGACTTACTGTCCTCAAATTTATAATTTTAATTGATATTATAAATTACCATCATACAACTCATTCAATGAAATGCTTACTGATAGAGTTTTTAGTATAACATTTTAATTAGTTTTTGTCATAAATTTCTTATTAGAGAGTCCCTACGATGCTTAATTGGACTCTGGATTTGCTATGTATGTTGAGCAGTACGTCCTCCATCTTCATGATTTGTCATGTTCTGTTCTCAGTGGAAGCTGGTGGCTGGAAGGAAGTGTCACGAGAAAGTATACAACCACCCACATAAACTAAAGCTAGGAGCCTATCTATATATAAAACAACACCTACAACGGGGCACCACCGAAACATGATTAAAAAATCTGAGCGTCAAGTCGAAAATCTCATGTCATCCTAATCCTACTACCTCTCCATTTTGTCAGGACTATGATGTTTTTCTTCAAGTTCACACCGTGTGGAGAATTTTGGTGATTCCTGATTCGACCGGTATCAGAAGCATCCATTCATCATTCATGCTTCTGCTCAACGATAAAAGTTGACAATCCATTCATGCTTCTGAGCTTAGCGATAAAAGTTGAAGATGTAACTTGGAATTCAGGTTATTGAGCGGTACTTTGTTTGATTTTGGAAGTCTCCAGAAGCTTGTTAGTTTACGTGTCCAAGAGCGCATTGGACGACTTCATGCACATCTAGCTTCTGTCCCTCACCAAGGTTCGAACTACGAAGAGCTGCCTCGTCTGGATTCTGCTGCAGGCTACAGAAACTGAGCAATTTTTTAGGGTTCCAGCTGTGGGCCGAATTTTAATATTCAGCCCAAACCCGATTGTCTTGTCTATAACTTACAGGAGTTTGAATTTTAATAGCACCTTTTATTGCAGAACCCTCAGAATTGGGTTCAGATTGCTCCGAGTAAATAGTGAACTGTTGATTTCTCGGCCTTGTCCACCGGCGATTGCATTTGATGGAGAAGGAGATTTTTGAATTATTGTCTTACTGATGTGCTTTGAAAGGTCAACATTACAAAATGATCGAGATCGATCATATGAACCCGCATATTCCGGGTCAGTTAATTGTTTGACTAGATGACCGAAGTATATACGAACTTGCCCCAAAATCTCCCAATTAGTGAAGCAAAACCAAAACAGTGGAAAGAAGCAATTTGATCTCTATTTAGCGAAGTCTGGGTCCCGTAGTCTCGTACGCTTCGGATTACAGTTGCTAATGCGTAAAATTTTATACCATTGTTGTTGCTAAACCAATAGACTTTTTAATTCAAAGACCACAACTAGTGTGCCTAGATCTACCAAGCTAGGAAACATAGACTTCTCAATTCTAACTAGCAGAAGCTTTAGCCACATCTATCAAGTTTGGCCTTAATTGCTTCTCTGTCTTCTTGGGCGCAAGGCAATGCCAATGCTATCATTGCTATGAAACTATACAACTATTATTGTGCATGCTCATCTCCAACCGCTACATGTAACGAGTAAAATCATGACTTCGATGACTTTGTAGACAATGACTGAATCTAACTATTGTCAACTTTTTGTGCTACCTCAGTACCTCCTTGATTTCTGTGGGTATGCGATAATCTATCTGTTTTACTTTTTTTTTTTTTCATTCTTTCTTTGATATATAAATCTTCTGTTTTACTGTTTAAATCCCATACAGCCCACAGCCGTAGCCCATAGATCCAGTGAAGAATTAATGAAGCGTTAATGAATCAGAAGCTAACACAAATATTGTAGGGAAGTTTTACGGTATGTAAACTTAATTCGCTACATACATAGACTAATTAGATACAGAAACAGAATAGTTTCAAATTAGTATAAACTAATTTGGAGGCAATTTACATTTAAATCAAACTAATTTACTTAATGTATCAGTACATTAAGAGAAAGGGAGGTTCTATTTATACCTCCAAAATCGGTAGTTGGACCTCATTCAATTTTTGAACATTTCATAATCCTATTTTACCCTTGCTACAGTTAAGCTGAAAAAAATTGAAAAAAAAAATAAAACTCTAATTGGTAATCCTCTCTCTCTCTCTCTCTCTCTCTCTCTCATTCATTACTATAGTATCCTTATATAATTCTGATAGGATTAAATACTGTTTAGTCCTTGAGCTTTTGACCAAAAAACACTTCAGTCCCTGACATTCTAATTTCACATGTTTAGTCCTTGTATTTCAAAATTTCGGACCAATAGGTCCTTTCTATCCGTCTCCGTTAATAGCTGACGTGGCAATCATTTTCCAGCTAAAATGTATGTTATACCCTCATTTTATTTTTTAAAATTTATATTTATATACATATATTTTTTTTCTCTGTTTATCTTTTCTTCTTCGTCCTCTCTCTCCTCCTTCACCTACTCAATGTCGTGCCCTCTTCTTCCTCCTCTCTCTTCTTGTTGCCCTCTACGCCCAGATCGAAACCCTCGCTCCGCCTCACACCCGTATCTCCAATCTCAAGCTTCCTCTACTTGTTTGATCTCTATTTTCTCTCTCCCAATGATACTCTATTTTCTCTCTCCCAATGATACTCTGTTGATCTTCTCTAGCTTTGATAACCAGTTCTCGAATTTGACCAGTATGATCAGCGACGAATCGAAGGTGGAGGATGACCGATTCGAGGATGAGGAGAGGGTGATTTTCCGATGGGAAGCTAATCACGACGCAATGAGGAGCGCCGTACCTTGAGAGGAGTTGCCAAACGAGTCGCCGGAGTATTTGTTGGCCATGGATGAGATCCTCAGACCACTGTGGCCGTGGTGCTCATTTCACTGTTCTGATTTGATTTTAAAATTGGGATTGTGAAATTGTGATTGTGTAGATTCATAAGGACGAGGAGATGGGGAGATGTAAATGGTTCGTTTCATCAGCAAAAGAAAAGAAATTCTCTTTCCAACAGAAACACTAATTCCAGGTATGCCGCTTCTCTGACTGCTACTGCTGATTTTTCTCTTCTTTTTTGCTTCCTCATTTTTGTTTTTGTGGTTAATTAACTGATCTTAAATTGTTTTGAACAAATCAGATGTGGTAATAAAATCATACTGGGATTTTATGATCAGTTTTTAATCGTAACAATTTGGGTTTTTTGTTTTTGTGTGAACAAGGAACAATTTTGGGTTTTAGATCTGTTAAAAGATACAAGCTTGTGCAATTGATCATTATGAATTTTATGTGGTTGTTAGCTCAAGTAAGTGTGAAGTGAGTTTAGTCGAGATTTCATTTTCGTTACTTTACATGTTATGTGAAAGTAATTCCCAGTTTGGAATATCATTCTTAACCTGGCCTCAATAAGTGGAATCCAAACAACATTGGTTGATATTTTTCTATTTTTGTTTTGTTTTTGGTTATACTATATTTTCTAGCAACAAAATGGTTTCATAACCTTGGCTTGATGCGCTAATGTGTAGTTTCTATTGTATGTCTAATTTTTAGGTTGCATTATGCAGGAAACTATCTGCCAGAGAATGCTTGGTGTTTGTTTGGGCCGATGAGGGCTTCGAGTTGAAGGGGGATGTTCCGGCTACTTTCAAAGCCGGCCTCATGGCGGTGGAGTATTTGGTGGGCTAGGGGATTGGAGAACGAGTAGCGAATGGTGAAGTCGGAGAACGAGTAGTGTAGGGGCAGGGGCGGAGGCGGAGGCGGCCTCATGGCGGCAAAATTGAAGAAGTAGCAGTAAATATAGTTTTTGAAAGTGAGGGTGATCATTTGAGAGAAGAGGGAGATAAACAGAAAGAGAGTGGAGGGATAAGCAGGAGGAGGAGAGAGATGGGGAAGAAGAAGAGATAAACAGAAAATAAATAAAAATAAAATAAATAAATAATAAATAAAAAAAGAAAGTGAGGGTAGAATAGACATTTTGGTGCAGAAGAATTGCCACGTCATTAGTTTAACAGAGTTTTTGAAAGGAGACTGACGGACAGGACCTATTGGTTCGAAATTTTGAAGTACAAGGACTAAACGTGTGAAATTAGAAGGTCAGGGACTGAAGTGTTTTTTGGTCAAAAGCTCAAGGACTAAACTATATTTAATCCATTCTGATAATTAGAATTACAGTTGTTCCTGAAGCCAACAAAGGGATTGGACTTGAGATAAGTAGGCAACAATTGCTTCTAAACGAGTTGGGGGTGGTAATAACAGCAAGAGATGAGAAAAAGAGCCACAGAAGCTGCTGAAAAACATTAGGCTTCTGGGTTCTCCGATATGGTCCAAAACAATTGAAATAAAAATATAAAATAGACAAATTGATGTTGCATAGATTGTTCTGTTTCATGTTCTCGTTTGAATAACATAGGATGTTGTTGATGCTCCTGAGATCGTTTCTATAGATGTAGGGGAGTCAACTTGAGTAATGAAACTATCGTTTGGAGTGGGGAGAAAAATCTCTTCGATTGAAGACGTTGATGCGGCAGATCGTAGTGGAGGTACAAAGGGAGCAGGGAGGTGTAGAGAGAAACCAATAAGGGCAAAACTGAAAAAAAAGTGGTAAAAATATCATTGGAGGTCCAAATATAAATAATGGAGGTATGAATAGAAGCACTCTAAGAGAAATTTTATTCACACACCTTAAAATACTAAATACACATTCATTTTTTTACACACCATTAGATTTTATAGGTACGTGAAATTACCAACATAGATATTTATATAAAAAATAAAAAAAACATAGTTGGACTATATTATCCCTCTTTAAAGTTTTCTTCTCCTCTACGTGAATGAATGAGGATGCAAACTTAAAAGCCTAGTTAGAAACAATTAACAACATTGCAGAGTTTGCAGTTCTCATCAGTATACCAATCACTTAGAATTGGACATGCGTCGTTTCTTTGACTGAAAAATTTTCCAACTCTTACTTTCAATTTTGAAAATCCATCCTTTTATCTTCATCAATCTTTTATTTTTACCTTTATATATGATTGTTTCTCCTTTGATTCTATTTATTTCCCCTTCATTTTCTCTCTCACCTAACACCATCTATGATTTGTTCCCTTTATCGTTTTCCCTAGGCTCTTCCCTTGTAAAAATCACAATCCACCAGCTCTGCTCTACAACCTTATAGCCCCACCCACCATGTCCCAGAAGCTTAATAATCCCTCTTTTTCTCTGAAAATCACTTATTTTTTTTGTTAGAAAATAACTTCCAACATTAAATTGCAACAAAACTCTTGTCACTAAGGATGCATTTTACTAGATATTCTTCTGTTAGGGTTTAGAGCCATCTTATTGTTCTTATCGAGATTTTTTTTTTCAAGTTCAGATGGTAAATATAAAAAATAAAAAAAGTTGTGTATTTAGTGAATAGGTGTGGTGTATTGTGAATGAGAATAGTTTAGAAAGTTTGATGCTGTGTTTTTAGTAAAATGTTAAAATAAAAAAGTTAATAGGTAAAAACCATTGTGCTATACAAAATATAACCAATACCCATCCAGTGACGAGTGGTTGATACAACAGAGAGAGAGCTGATTCCTTATCCGGTGGCGAGCCCTTTTTTCGTCATCGGACGGGCTTTGTGTTAACTCCTTGTGGGTCTGGTGTGAGGCCGGACTCCTTGATCGACGTTTTGTACAGATCAGGGAGATCGCGGTAATCATGATAATCTACAATTTTGGCCAAAAATCGTGTGATAATCTACAATTTTGGGAGAAATCATGATTTTTGATTTTTTTTTTTTATATACTTTTAAAGAAAATTGAGGTCTAGTTTCCACAAAGGTTGAGCATGAATTTTAATTAGTTTGTGATTTTTAAATTTTTATTTTTATTTGGGTTTTTGTTCATTTACCCCATTTTTAGAGATTTTTTTCCCACTTACCCCATTAAGTTTTTTTAATTCCCTCTTACCCAAAGCACTCTAAGGAGGTCTTCCCTAATACCCCATTAAGATTTTTTTTTTGTTTCTTAATTTTTTTTAATACCATTTTACCCTCACCCCTTTGTTAATGAGAGAGAGAAACCATGGGAGACTTCGCCGGAGCCCGGTCACCGGCCGCCAGAATCCGGTCATAGGCCGCCGGAATCCGGTCAACTTTCGCCGGATTCCGGTCACCGGCTGCCGCCCACCGGAATTTGCTGAAAATCTCACCGGAAAGTTTTTTTTGCCCCCAATAGACGTCTACTGCCCCAATAGTCTATTGACTCCTAATAGACGTCTATTGCCCCCCAATAGACGACTTTCAACCATGTATTGCTCCCCAATAGACGTCTATTGCCTCCCAATAGGACTTTCAGTTGCCAGAATGGGAACTAATCTCCCTAAATTTAGACAAATAAAACTTTGATTACAGAAAAAAGAACAAGGAGATTACATCAATTCAAAACGTCTATTGCCCTCCAATAGAGGGGTAATAAACCTCTATTGCCCCCCAATAGAACTGCAAGCATCGATGTTTAATGAATCAAAGTTTGCCCCTCAATAGCCTTGTATTGCCCTCCAATATTATTTTTTTTCCCTTCCTTCTACCTCCATTTTCCCAAAAAAAAAAAAAAAAAAAAAAATAGGGACGTCGCTTGTTCCCTTTCTTTTCATGATTAGTTCCACTGGGTATGCCCTTCACATGTGAGCCTGTGAGGCATGCATTGATGATATTGGAATTGAATCAATGCTTGCAAAAATTAAAGAAGACAAATAGTGTCTCGATACCAATAGCCCAAAGCATGATTGCTAAAAGTCTAAAACCGTACATTTGATATGCGAAATTTGGAACTGCAGACATCGATGTTTAATGAACTTTAATTCCTCTCAGTTCATACCAAACTTCAAAATCAGATTGATCCCGGCGCTAGCATTAGAAGACGACACGACGCCAGCGACCCAACCGATCCAATGAGACAAACTCTTGAACCTTCATAACCCGTACCGGAATCCTCCGAGAAGCTCCTGCGCTCGACATCGACGAGGTGGACTTGAAACGAGCACCGGAGGAGGAAGGAAGGCTTCGACGTTGGCGAGCTTGAAGGAGGCTTGTGAAGCGCGACCTCGTCCTCCTCCCCAGTTGGAGATTTAGCCGGCCACGTCGCCGGGAAACTTTCTCCGGCGAAGGGGGGGATAGAGAGAGAGAGAGACCGGTAGAGATCGTGCCGGAGAGAGAGAGTTTGTCGTGCTGCAGAGAGAGATGGAGAGTGACATAAAAACTAATTTATTAATTAGGTTAAGGTTAGAATCGTCATTTTACTTCAAATTGGGTTAGTGGGAATAAAAATTTGTTGCTGGGGTATATGAGATAATTTTAGCTGATTTTGGTGCATTGAGTCAAGGACCCTTTTTATTTTTCACATTGACAATTCACAATAGATAAACATTTTTGGTTTATGAATTTTGTGAGCCAAATATATCTTAAACATGTTTAAGATTGACTCAATTCTTATTGAGCTTAAGAAAAAAAAACCCTAAGAGATCTCTCTTTAACGCACCTAAATGGCCAAATCCTAGGAACCCTAGCGCCTATCTTGATCTTGTTGTGTCGCAGATTACACCTTTCATGATCTATTTTTTTTGCCGGCTTCAATACCCTCTCATACTACCCCATCTCCATCAGGTCGAACATTGATTTAGTGATGAAAAACTTCGCCACCTCGTTGGCCGTTGCTAGCAATGAGATAATTGATATCTCAAGGATGTCTAGACGAAGTGCGCAGAGGAACTCACAGTCCTATCTCCTGGCGAGACCTTTGACAGCAAGGTGGTGACATTACCTGATTTGAAGCGTCACTTTGGTCGAATTTGGGTTCTTGATAGGGGCTTCAATGTGCAATAGCGTGCCTCCAATCCATTCTTGTTCTCTTTTGACCTTCGTAAGGATTACAATAAAGTTTTAATGGGTGGCCCGTGGAGTTTTAATCGAGCTCTGGTGGTTCTACAACCCTTTGATGGTGTTTCACTGCTGCAATCGATTCAATTGGATAACCTATTCTTCTAGGTGTGTATATCAAACATGCTGTCGGCATTTGAGAAAAAAGAGACCATTATCAACGTTGCTTCAGTTGCAGGCAAGTATCTTGGCATTGATCATAAACTTTTTGATTAATTGGTGAAATTAGGGTTAGCACATGACATTTCACAAACTTTTTTTTTTTTTTGAAAAAAAATCTCTCAAGTTTGTTCAAAGAGTTGAACAAGAGGTTCATTTCTTTTTTGAGAATCTTGTTGGGAGATGCAAGAGCTGCAATCTTGTATTTCATGACAATGAAGTTTGCCCTGTAGGCCTTGTGTAAAAGAGTATGTTGGGTTTTTTACTTCAACACTGTCTGAACTCTTCGAGGACTTTTAAAATGATACATGTACTTTCAAAGTGATCAAGGTGATACCTGGACGAGTTGTCAACGTCATACCTACATCAAAATTCTGTCACAGTGCCGTTAATTCTGACCACGTGTGACGTACGTGAGTCGCAAAAGAGAGCTAAATGACTTATGTGCCCTCAAATTACTTTTTTATCTGAACTATGATTTAATATTAATAAAATAATTAATTTAAATGAATTTTATAATTAATTATAGAAAAATAAATTTTATATTTAAGAGAGAGAAATAAAGGAAGAAATAATCCCTTCTTTTTTTTTTTTTTTTGGTGAACAACAGCTCGTTGAACTTTACTAGTTTGTTTGCCTGTTTGCTAAAAAAAAATTAAATCAAATCTTATATGCAAGTGCTTCTTCTCCTACCCAAGCATTTGACTTTGTTGTGGACTTGATTTTTCCCCTTTAGTTTAATAGTTTAATTTCTGTTTCGATCTGTTTTTGTTTCTGTTTGTTGTGTAAAATTTTGGAGATTGCTTTCGAGGCCCAGGAGCAGCAGCAATCTTTATTTGATGCTTCAAGGCAGGTTAATCTCCTAAACTCTGAAATTGAAATTGGGATCTTGATCCGCCGGATTACTGCACCCCATCCTCCCTCCCTGCCTCGAAGACTGCGCGCTGCCACCGGATTCAATCAAAGATGCCTTCCTCAAAGCCGCTACCGTCGTGAAGTCATGCACCACCTTGATCTTTACCGCGGATGAGGACGATGACGAGGAAGACTGCATGAGGTTGTGCAAAAAGAAGCCGAAGATCGATAGCTTGTAATCTCATCTAAAATCCGGAAGACACCACCTGATTCACAGAGGTCGATCTCATAAAGAAGAAGATACAAACAAAACCCAAAAGCTTCTTTAATATCCCAAAACCGTCATCACAGTACTCCATGACAATCCCCACCTTTCATCACTCTCACTCCAATTTAATGCCTTCAAGTTTTCCTCTTCAAACCTATCTCACTTCAATTTCAAACCCATTAAACCCATTCAACTTTTCTCTACATATGTTCTTCTTCAACCTCCAACACCATCTGTTGATCAAATTTTCTTGTTTGTTTAAGTATGTATGGTTGATCAAATTTTCTTTTTTTGTTGTTGTTTAAGTTCCTATCAATCGATGGGAACTCTAGAGAGAGAAAGATGGCATCATAACGGTTTGCTGGGTTAAAGAAGATGAACATGAATGGGTTCAAGAACATGAACAATTGCTGGGATTTTTTTTTTCTTTTTTTGCTGGGTTAATTAAGAAGATGAATATGAAGAATTGCTAGGTTCAAATACTTATCTTGCTGTCACTGAGGTGGGAGTGGTGGTGGAGGAGAGCCGAGAGCCGGTTGGATTTGGAGATGGAGTTTCGGGAGGAGAGAGATTACCAATTTTTCTTTTGGGATCTTGGTTAAATACTTAATAGAACAAAGCAAAAAAATTCGTTCAACTTTTATTTTCAATATAATAATTTTCTAAGTGTGGTTAGTTGGGAGGGAATTCAGTTTTTAATCGACTTTAGGGTGGAATCGAACGAAAAGGTCATTTTTGCCCTAACTTTTTGACTCACGTGCCCCCCACGTGCCTCGGACTAGCGGAGCCGTAACGGAATTTTGACGTAGGTATGACATTGACAAGAAAACTTGAGTCCAGGTATCATCTTGATCACTTTAAAAGGGAAAATTCTACAAAATGTTAACGTATGACATGCATACAATTGCCTTAAAAGTGGTAATTTGAGTCCTCAAAATAGTAATATTAGTCCTCAAAGTGGTAACATGAGTCCTTAAAGTGGTAAATTTTCTTAGTTACCACATGAGTTCTCAAAATAGTAATATTAGTCCTCAAAGTGGTAACACGAGTCCTTAAAGTGGTAAATTTTCTTAGTTTACCATATGAGTCCTCAAAATAGTAATATTAGTCCTCAAAGTGGTAACATGAGTCCTTAAAGTGGTAAAAATAGTTGATGTATGAGAAATGTTAACATACCATAGCTTTACCCCTTTAAAAGTACATGTATCATTTTAAAAGTCCTCGAAGAGTTCAGATACTGTTGAAGTAAAAAACCCTGTGGAAAATGCTACTGAAAAACCAATGGCAAGGCTGGAATTACCAAGTCCTTTTCTAAGGCTACAAGGAAATCAGTTGTGGGATGGCACATTTTGGTTCCAAGGTGTAGCTACTCCCATTTTGCCGCCAGTGGGAAGATCGTTGTTTGGTGGACCTGAATCAAGCAAAGTAAGAAAGCCTATTGTGATTAAGAGTGCAGTTCTAAAGCCACATTGGCTTTAATGCCTGTTGAGGTTGAGCAGCAATCAAAGAGGGAACGTTCCTACTCCTTCCTAAAAAGCTACAATTTCTTATGTCTGACTTGCTTGAAGAAAAGACTAGTCCAGTTTCTTCTACAAAGAAAGTAAAAGTGCTGGAATTCACGTCTAAATTCACAGTCAAATCTCTGAGACTGATTAGAGAAATCGTAATTCTATGAAAATTAGACTGATTAAAGACTAGTCCCTACCACGCCTCCTCCTCAACACACCCCTATTTGGTCTCAAACTTTCCTCCAATATCTTCTCCAATCCAAGTTAGGTATTGTTTCCCATCTGGGTTTTTCTCCCAAAACCAAGAAAAGTCTCCTTCTTGCTTCTGGGTCCTATACTCCAATCCCAAACAGATATTACCACCCTCAACTTTTCAAAAAAAAAAACCCATCTTTCTATTCCCCCAAAAGCTTCAATCCACCCTTCAAAATCGAATCTTGGCATCGAATTCCATCAGGGTTCTGTGTATGGATCCTGGACCAACATCAAGATCGGTTCTTTTCAGATTTCTTCTACTTGTCTCTTTGATTCTACATGTTTCCGGCAACTTGGTCTTCCTGTCGAGTCACAAGTTCCAGGGCCGCAGTCGGCAGTGGTCACTTAGTGAGTTAAAAGCCCACGACGCTCGGCGCCACGGCCGGAACCTCCTCTCTGTTTCTTCATCAGCTGTGGATCTGGAGTTGGGCGGCAACGGCCACCCTTCCGAGACCGATCTCTACTTCGCCAAGCTCGGAATCGGATCCCCGTCGAAGGACTACTATGTGCAAGTCGACACCGGCAGCAACATTTTGTGGGTCAATTGCATTGAGTGCGCCAATTGCCCCAAGAAAAGCGACATTGGAGTCAAGCTCACATTGTATGATCCAAAGGACTCTTTCACTTCCCAATCCATCACTTGTGATCAGGACTTTTGCACTTCGCAATATGATGGTCAGTTGCCGGGTTGTAAACCGGAGTTGCTGTGTCAATATAATGTGGTCTATGGGGATGGGAGCTCGACTGCAGGGTACTTTGTGAAGGATGTGATTGAGTTTGATAAGGTTAGTGGGAGTCATCAGACTTCGGTGACGAATGGGAGCATAGTTTTCGGGTGTGGAGCTGAGCAGTCAGGGCAGCTAGGGAAGTCGTCTGAGGGGCTTGATGGGATTCTTGGTTTCGGGTAAGCGAATTCGTCCATGATTTCGCAGTTGGCTGCAGCTGGGAAGGTGAAGAAGCAATTTGCACATTGTTTGGACAATGTGAATGGGGGTGGCATTTTCATAATTGGGGAAGTTGTGGAGACGAAATTGAAGCTGAACATGACTCCATTAGTGGCCAAAAGTGCGCATTACAATGTGGTCATGGAGGCGATTGAGGTGGGTGGTGATGTTGTAGACCTGCCTTCGGATACATTTGACAGTGGAGACAAGGCAGTGGTGGTGGTTATGAGCAGAAGGGCTTGGGATTTAAGACGCAAAACCAACGAAGTGAAGAGAGAGATAGAGAGAGACCGTTTTACCCCTCAAACTAACGACGTCATTGACGTCGTGTACATATACTGGGTCGGGTTTACAATTTGATGTACCAAAGTTTATATTTTAGAACTTCATGTACAAAAATTAATAGTGGGCCAAACTTCATGTACTATTTCTGAAATTTTCCCTTATTTTTTTTTTTTTTGCATAGTTCAACTGAGTCTGGGTATGTCTTGTTGAAGAATGTTGACTATTGTTGTGCCTGTCAAACTAGGATTAGTTATATAGTTGTAATAGGAGAGAATTCCCAATTCAAGTTAGAATAAGAATCCTTGTACTCCAAGAATTTGTGCTTTGTAATTCCTATATATAGGGCTCCTATTATTAATAAATACACACAACTATTCTCTCTACAATCTTCTCTTGCATCCAATTTCCTTAAACACGTTATCAGCACGAGCCCTAGCCCTAAAAATCAAAACCTAAAAACTGAAAAAATTCCTCACTAGCCTGGCTTGCCCCCAGCCCTGCCCACACGCACGCACCCCTACATTTGTTCCCGCTAGCCTCGCTAGCATCTCGCACGTGCGCGTTGTCGCCCCTGCAGCACCCCAGCGACCTGCTATCCTTGCTAGCCATTCGCTGCGCACCAAGGAGCCATCCTCGACCCCTTATCTTCCGATAGCCCCTCTAGCCTCGCCACGCATACCTACAGCGCACCACCGAACCCTCCAAGGCCCCTCATCGACGCCAATCAACTCCAAAGTTCAAGACTCAAGGTTTCAAGCTTCGATTTTCAAACAAGTAAGTTTTCATATTAAAGTTCTTGCTTTCTGTCCTTTAAATTTATTTTCTTTTTCCTCGGGGACTTGCAACCTCCCTTCTTCTACATCCCACCATTCTGTAACGTGGGTTCGGTTATATAAAAGTGGAATATTGGGGATTCACGCTATATATGAGCTAAGAGCGTTCGTAATCTTCAGACTAAGAGTGTTCGTAAGCATCGATTTTGACCATACAAATATCATTGTTTCGGTCTATTCCAAATATTCTTGGAAATCGATTTCTTGGTAGCATAGCTCGAAAATCTTATTATTATTAGTTGTCGTGGAAGCTTTAACTCCGAAACTAATCTATTTTCTCCTTCTTCTTTTTCAGGATGTCGAAACCGAAGCTCGACTTTCCTATGCTTGATTCAGCTGGCTCGGAATACCATAGTTAGGTCACCGATGTTGAGAACCATCTCACTTCGAAAGGGATCTTGCCCATAATTCAAGCACCAAACCTGGACCTCGATCTTATTTGAGCCGACGCCTATAAAAAATTCAATTGCACTCATCTTGATGCAACGCCACATGGATAAATGGCTCCGGATAGAGTACATGTTGATCAAGGACTCGATAGAATTATGGGTGGCGTTACAAGAGCGTTTTGGCGATGTCCAAGATTCCCTCCTTCCTGACTTGAAGGTTTAATGGAACAATCTGCGATTCGCCGACTTCAAGTTCGTCTCTGAATATAATTCAGAAGCTCTACGCCTCAAATCCATGTTGGGGTTCTGTGGAATGAACATCACAGATCAAGAGATAATTGAGAAAACTCTCTCCACCTTCCCCGTCTCAACACTCTTGGTATCAAAGCAATACAGAGGTGAATACAATGCTGGACGAATCACGAGGTTTCATCAGCTAATAAATGTTATGTATATAGCTGAGAAACATGATAACATCCTTATGAAGAACTATAATTCTAAGCCCGTTGGAACAAAGATATGATGATCCGTATATTAAAGACTTCACATGGACATCTATTCTTCAAAATAAAGAGAAGTAAGAATCAAAAATTGATTCGAGGATAAGCATCTGCGCCTCACGACGCTGTCACTATTCAAGTCCAGCCATCCAAGGCCAGCGCCGCCGTCCCCCTGCGGCCCCATAGTGGCTTTGACTCCAACAGTGCACCCTTGGCTCCTCTTTTTACTTCTAAAGTCAATTGTGACTTCATGGCTCAACCAAATTCCTCATTGGTTGCTTCTAAAGCCCATCTTTTGTTCTGCAAAGCTTGCTCTTTAGCAAAATTAGGATCGAGACCATCCTATGCAAAGGACGCTAAAAAAATTATTCCATTCTTGTAAAGAATCCAAGGTGATATTTGTGGACCTGTTCAACCACCATGCAGACCATTTAGATATTTTATGGTGTTGGTTGATGTATCGACGCGCTGGTCACATATCATGCTATTATCCACCAGGAACGTTGCATTTGCTAAACTCATAGGACAAATCATTAAGTTAAGAGCTCACTACCCTGATCATGCTATTAAGTCAATACGTCTTGATAATGCTGGAGAGTTTACATAAATTTTTTTTGATGATTATTGCATGTCCATTAGGATTGATGTTGAACATCCAGTTTCTCTTGTTCACACCCAAAATGGTCTGGCAGAAGCTGCTATTAAAAAACTACAAAAGGTTGCTAGAGCATTGGTTATGCACACTAATCTCTCTATTTCTGCTTGGGGCTATGCAATATTGCATGCAGCTGTGCTTATTCGTTTGAGGCCCACTGTCGCTCAACCCTTCTCTGCGTCCCAGATGGAGACTAGATATGAGCCTGATGTCTCACACTTACGCATATTTGGGTGTGCAGTTTATGTGCCAATTACGCCGTCACAACGCATCAAAATGGGTCCTCAAAGACGTTTAGACATTTATGTTGAATATGACTCTAACAATTATCCGCTATTTATAACCCTTGACAGGCGATCTCTTCACTGCTAGATTTGCGGATTGTCACTTTGATGAGACAGTTTTCCCGTCATTAAGGGGAGATAAGGACAAAAATGTTCAACATGAACAACATGAATTGTCGTGGTCTGTCCCCAATTTGTCTCATCTTGATCCCCGAACCACGCAGTCCGACATTAAAGTGCGGAGAATTCTCGATCTTCAAAACGTAGCAAATTCAATGCCTGATGCATTTTCTAATATCGCTAAAGTGACGATATCACACATACTTGCTGCAAACGTGCCTGCAAGGATTGATGTCCCTAAAAATAATGGACATAACGTCGCCGTCCTTAATGATGGTGATGGCATTATGGCTCAAGCCGAGCTCCCTGCGAGGAAGCGCGGGAGGACCAAAGGTTTGATGGATTCTCTCCTAAGAAAGAAAGCGAGTTTGACATAAAATGATCCATTAATCATCGACATAAATAATCCGCCTCATGAAAATATTCCTGATTATGGTTATGTCCAAGAGACATCATTGGGGGACGCTCTAATGTCAGAATCAATTCCAAAGAATAGAGAGATCTCCATGAATTACACTAGTGTACATGAGACGTTGAATAGAGATTCTACTACCCTTGATGTTACCTTTGCATATTCTATTGCTCAATGAATTATAGAACATGATGATATCGAACCTCGCTCGTTTGAAGAATGTCAACGAATAGCGGATTGACCTAAATGGAAAGAAGTAATCCTGGCTGAATTGGATTCACTAGCAAAGAGACAGGTATTTGGGCCTATAACGCCAACACCCCCAAATATAAAGCTTGTTGACCATAAATGGGTCTTTGTTAGAAAGTGTAAAGAAAAAAATGAGGTTGTTAGATATAAAGCCCGCTTTATGGCGCAAGGTTTCTCACAACGCCCTGAAATCGACTACGAGCAGACATATTCTTCCGTAATGGACGTTATAACATTCTGCTACCTTGTCAGTTTGGTAGTTTATGAGAAACTTGACATGCAGATTATGGATGTGGCTACAGCATATCTCTATGGGGATATATATATATATATATATATATATATATATATATATATATATATATATATATATATATATATATATATATAGGTCCGTTCCAAAGCGGACGTCTGCACTTTTGCTAAAGTGCGGACGTCGATATTCTGCAGCGTTTCAGACTACGACGGCGGCGCGAATCAGGTCGGACGGAGGCCAGAGGCATCCCAGACAGCTTCTGGGCAGCGATCAAGGTTGCAGGTTTCTGGGCAACGACCTCACCTGCAACTGCAGGTTTCTGGGCAGCGTTGCAACCACATCGCCGGCGACTCCACTGACTGCAGACTGGTCCCTCCGACCCTTGGCCTCCGTCCGGCAAGCCCCGCCGCTCCGTCGCGCCCCTAGCCGAGCTGCAGCGTCGACGTCCGCACTTTAGCGAAAGTGCGGACGTCCTCTTTGGAATAGCTCTGTGTGTGTGTGTGTGTATATATATATATATATATATATATATATATATATATATATATATATGAAGTTTCCAGATGGACTTCAATTACCCAAATCAAGTGGCTTTAAACCATGGAGCGCGTTTTCAATAAGATTAAAACGATATGGATTGAAACAATCCGGACGGATGTGGTATAACCGTCTAAGTGACTACTTGATTGGGAAAGGATATGTCAATAATGAAATATGCCCATGCATGTTTATTAAAAGGACAAGTTTCGGATTTGCAATTATAGCAGTTTATGTTGATGACATGAACCTAATTAGAACTCTAGATGAGTCAAAGAAAACTGCTAAGTATTTGAAATTCGAATTTGAGATGAAAGATCTTGGGAAAACACGGTTTTGTCTCGGATTAGAACTCGAGCACCGTAGTGATGGGATTTTGATCCATCAGTCAGCATATACTCAGAAAATACTAAGGCGCTTTAATGAAGATAAAGTGAAGCCTGTGAGTACTCCTATGATTGGTCGTAGTCTTGAGTCTGGAAAAGATCCATTTAGTCCAAAGGATGAGGATGAAGACGTTTTAGAGGCTGAAGTGTCCTATCTAAGTGCAATAGGTGCATTATTGTACTTAGCTCAATGCATAAGACCGGACATCTCATTCGCAGTGAACTTGTTAGCTAGACATAGCTCTGCACCAACACGCCACCACTGGAGTTGTGTGAAGACAATCTTTCGATACTTGAAAGGTACGATTGATATGGGCTTGTTTTATCCCTAGAGAGAGAAAATGAGTGACGAAAAAATGAGATCGGACCTTATTGGCCCAAGTGGCGCCGTCCAAGACACCGAGACCAGCCAAGTCGCCGGTGCCGGCGCCACCGTCGTCCCTAGTTTCCGGCGTCACCCTCCTCCCCTCCATAAAAACAATGGTGATGTTTCAATGGGTTTTGCTGATGCAGGGTATCTCTCTGACCCTCACAAAGGTCGCTCCCAAACAAGTTATGTCTATACCATGGGAAACACTGCGATATCTTAAAGGTCTACAAAACAGACCATTGTTGCTACTTCCTCAAACCATGCAGAGATTATTGCTCTACATGAAGCTGTGCGCAAATGCATATGGTTAAGGTCTGTAATTAGACATATTCGAGGAACTTGTGGTTTGAAGTCTACCACAAATGAACCTACATGCATTTATGAGAATAATGCAACTTGTATTGAACAAATGAAGTTAGGTTTCATCAAAGGCAACAACACCAAGCATATATCGCCTAAGTTCTTTTATAATTAGCAACAACAAGCACTTCTAAAGATTTAAGTGAATCAAATCCGATCAGAGGATAATGTAGCGGACTTGTTCATTAAGTCGTTACCTAAATCCACCTTTGAGAAACATGTTCAAAGCATCGGATTGAGGAAATTATCCGAACTCCCACGATTGTAGCAATTAAGGGGATATGTCGACATCAGGGGAGGTATGATGTCCACATGTTCGATCTCGAAGAGTGAATGACGTGTTGTACCCTTTTTCTCCTCCTTGAGGTTTTTTTTGTCCCACAGGGTTTTTATTACTCGAGCAAGGTTTTTAACGAGGCAACGATCAAAGCGTCATCACCAAGTTTGAGCGGCACAAGGGGGAGTATTGAAGAATGTTGACTATTGGTGTGCCTGTCAAATTAGGATTAGTTCTATAGTTGTAATATGATAGAATTCCCAATTCAAGTTAGAATAGGAATCCTTGTACTCCAAGAATTTATACTTTGTAATTCCTATATATAGGGCTCCTATTATCAATGAATACACACAACAATTCTCTCTACAATCTTCTCTTGCATCCAATTTCCTTAAACATGTTTGATTTTTTTAGTATGGCCGTGTTCAGCCTCGCCCTGGCTTAATTCTTCTATGTACTTGAGCTCTATGCTTTGAAGTGTAAGGTTACTACTCAGGGACTTGATTCCAATCCGTGTCTGGCTTCTTATAATGTTTACTTCAATGATCAATGAAATTTTGTTCTCGTTTCTCCTCAAAAAAGAAAAAAAGTGAAACAAATGAACTTTTCAAAAACCCTTGCTATTCTAAAAATGAGCTCTTGAGAGCCAACTTCTAAGTAGGGCTGTCAATGGGTCGTGTCGGGTCAAGGTATATGTCGTGTCACAAGAGACAAACCCAAACCCAAACCCAACCTATTTATTAATCGTGTCGAAAATTTAAACTCAAACCCAACCTATTTATTAAACGAGTTACCCGTTTCCAACCCGCTTAACTCATTTAATAAATAAGTCGTGTCGTGTTAGACAAAATGACCCATTTAAGGGTTAACACTGTGACTCATTTAACTAAAAAAATGCATAAATTGATTAAATTCACCAAAAACTCCATAAGACGAAGAATATAAATAATTATATATAATTCATAAATAATTAAATCTAATAATGATGAAGCAAAATATTTCAAATTGTCCAATCTTACGATTAAATACTCCAAACGTCCAAAATTTCAAGAAAAAGTATAGCATAATCGGGTTATACGGGTTCACTCCGTGTTGGCGGGTTGACCCGCGGCCGACCCGTTTATTAAATGGATCATGACGGGTTGACCCGCTGTCAACCCGCTTTTTAATCGTGCGGGTTTAACCCGCTTTATTTCGTGCGAGTTTCGAGTCGTGTTATTGGATCGTGTCGGAATTGACAGCCCTACTTCTAAGGCGACCCAAAATAAAGTGTAGCACACAGTTGTTTGACACAAAAACCAGTTGGCTTGCAAACTGTCTCTTTTGAGCGTGTGCGCAGGCGTGCCAGCACCGTGGGGTGCAGTCGTCGGGGGAGTCCCTTGACCTGACTTCTTCTTCAAGCGTTGTGGACGAGGAGAGCACCAACCTCGCCACAAGGTTCTTCTCTATGCCTTCCGAGAAAGGACTTCTTGCCTTACGGATAAGGACTTTGGGTGTGATCTCTTCGCGTCACCGAATCGATACTTAGTATTGTAGACTAAGCAGAGCAATCACTGGGAAGTTTGGGAGAAAGCACGGGCTTGTGCTAAAGCGTGACTTTAGCTTCGCTGGGTTGCGAGGGCGTTACCCTTGCTTCGCTGGTAGTATCGGTGGCAGTGGTACTAGCAGTCGGCTCTTGGAGAGACTGGGACTGGAAGTACGGTCACCGGGTTGATCTGGTGATGCTGACAGTCGGCTCTTGGAGAGACTGGGACTGGCACGCGGTCACCGGGTTTCAATGAGGTTGAAGGTTTGCTCCGGGGAGGCTTTGTAATCGCTAGGATTGATTGATTTGAGAGAGGTCCTTTACTCGTCCTTGAAACCTGGTATATATACCTAGGATTATTGGTTGAAGTTTCCTATTCAATCCCCGCTACCCGACTCCAATAAGGTTTCGTTTTCCTTATGGATCATGGAATGGGTGAAGCTGTAACACAAACCCGAGTAGGCTTATTTTTGGGCCGCAGGTATCGGCCCTCTGCGCTAAATCCACTAAAGGATCTTGCCAAAATTACTTTTGGGCTCAAACAACAGCAACTCAATTGAATGAATTATTCAAGTTGATTAGTGGATTCTCGGCGAGCCCCAACACTGTGTCCTTTTAACAAATTGACAATTAACAAGCTAAGGTAACAAATTGTATCTTGGACCAAAATAATCTCTCTTCGTATAGAATCCAAATATCATTGAACTAGCCAAGGTGGCTGATGTTCACGGGTCATGAACGAAAGAACGCCATTGTGCAAACCCGTGATCCAAATAGATTCAAAACCACATTAGGTATTAAACTAGCTAATTTTGAACATGCACACCAGGCCTTCCAAATTTAGTGTGGAATCTACAGCACTAGCAGCTAATGGTAATCCAGCCTTGCTTCACATGCTGCTCTCTCTCACGCCATGATTCTATAGTTAATTTTCTACGTACTTAATAATAATAATTTTCTATATATCTATCAATTTATCAATAGAAATTTCACTCCTACTGAACTCTATAAGTACCACTTCAATAACATTAACCATATATCACAACTCAAAGCAAATTGACACTAGCTAGTTCAATACTAGCGAAAAAGATATGGATTCCAAGAGATGTTCCACCGTTGCTCTCTTCCTCTCCATCAACCTTCTCTTTTGGGCCCTAGCAAGTGGTTGTTTCACTTGCTCTCAGCCTCATCCCATCACAACACCTAAGCCAATCAAAACCCCTATTCCCAGTGCCGGTTCTGCTGCCACAAAGAGCTGCCCTAGGGATACCCTAAAGTTGGGGGTATGTGCCAAGTTGCTGAATGGGGCGGTTGGGGCAGTTGTCGGGAGCCCTCCGGATACACCTTGCTGTGCTGTCCTTCATGGACTTCTGGATCTTGAAGTTGCTGTGTGCCTTTGCACTGCCATTAAGGCCAACATTCTGGGTATCAACCTTAACATCCCTATTTCGTTGAGCTTGCTCCTTGACGGCTGCGCAAAGAAGTTCCCTCCAGGCTTCCAATGTGCATAAGCGAGAAAGCAATTGCCACATTGATCGATCTTGATGTTATATGTCTGATTCGTATGCTTGAGGCAAATTATATTTGCTAGGTTAATTTCTTGCTGGTTTCTGTTTTTGCTCTTGGACGTTGTTTTACATGCGCCAAGTATTCCATAACTCTTTCATGCTTTGAGATTGTAATTTCCCTAATTGATGGCATGCAGTTTGAAGCGCACAGACTGCTGTGACTTTAATTAATGTGTCATTTGTTCATAATGTTGTTATTTTTCCTAAATACAGTCATAGACACATAATTCCTATATACACTCACATACATATTCATTCGTTCTAAGAAAGACTAATGTACATATAAAACTTTATAGTGACCACGGAGGAAAACTCGGAGAGGAAAACCTAGAGGATACTTTGAGAGAACAGTTGCCAACCGTGCCTGTCCGGCTGCGCCTCGGCGCTGACGATGGCTTCTGGCCTCGCCTGCGTCCGTCGAGTGCGGCCGGATGGGTTGAAGGTGTGAGTGAGCGGCGATTGGGGCTGCATGGGCTCCTCTTGCCATGGTTTTGGCTGACGGCGGTGTCGACACAGGCAGAGGTTTTGCGGCAAATGGTGGAGACTACTCGGATCCGTTCGGATCTCGCCGCAATCACCGGGTTTGTGGCTGGGCTTCGTATCTGTTCTGGTGGTTCCTATGGTTTGATCCATTCGGATCTTGCCATAAAACCATTGGAGTTTCATGGATCGATCTCAGTGCTTACAACGGAGGACGGTGAAGGGCAGGTATGAGCTGGATTCGGTGCGTGCAGTGGAGGTCGGTTTGAGGTGCTGATCGGCGACTTGACTTCGCCGACGGTCGGGATCTGCAAGCGGTGGCATGAAAGCTCGATGGTGGTGGCTGGGCTGTGTGTGCTGCACATGTCGTGGGCCGGGCTCAATGGCTGGAGCTCTTGGGCCCTAATCCGGTGGTGGGATTGGTCTGGGCCTGGGGTTTCCTCTGGGTTCAAGATGGTTTATTTTATATTTTAATGTTATTAGTGACTATTATGTTTTCTTGCTAGTTGTTGATTTAATAAGTTGCTACCATTTTTTGGTAGGACGTTGTGGGCTTGGTCTCAGTTTATGCACCTTGTGTGCTTTGTCTGCTCTAGGTAGGAGGCGAGTTCCTTGCTTGGTCAAATACTCAAATGGTCGCTGTCTCCTAGTGGCAGGATGAAACTAAGTGCCGCTGGATGTATAATCCAATGGCAACATAGTGGGAAAGCTGTGTTATTTGTAATGATGTTTCTCCATGCTAGAGTTATTTTTCCGGTATGTCACCACAATTGTGAAGCGAATAGAGTAGCCAGTAGTGCACTCTTCGCTAGTTGGTGCTTGTTAGAATACATTGTTTTAGTTGAGACTCTTGTTATTATTTCAGGAAGTTCTCTTGATGCACATTGTAATCTGGGGTATAGCCGTATAGGCACAATGCCCCCCCCCCCCCATGTATTCTGCAGTTTCATTAATCAAGGCTTGAGAGCAGCCGCACTGGCCCTTATTCAAAAAAAAAAAAAAAAAAAAGACTAATGTAGGTTTGTTTTTAAAAAGACGTCAGCAAAAAGTTTTTTCGACAAGTCTTCTTAATTTGATTCAGCCGTAATGAAATTTACTTAAACTAATATATTCACCCAAATATCGTCTCTTCAAAAACATTAATATATATAATTCAAAAATATATATACATATATATGTCAAATTAATCAAAGTCTATTTAGTCCTCTAAGTCAATACACACTTGCCATGGCATCAAGCAATTAGCAATGCATGATGAAAACAAGTGGACAGCCAACAGAAAAAGCAATAAGTGGAGAGATCTGAACTTTTATAATTAAGCTACCTTACAATCATGCACTACGTACACCTTAGATATTGCCTTAAGAACACAACAGTACTAGTGTGGTGCTATATTTTCTGGCTGTAGTGATTTAAATCAATAAGAACGTACACTGTTCCTTACAGAAAGGCACATGCATGTTCAATTTGTCCCACCATTGTCCTCAAGATCGATCATTTTCTTGTCAACTGAACGATCACTGTATGTAGTGCGGCTTGGTTGAACGATTGACAACATGAAGAGCATGCAAATAACACATTGTAGGCATGTTTATTTTCAGTCATCTGTCAAAATTATAAACAAAAGATAAAAAATGGATCAAAGTATGCGGTGGTTGATTCTCTAGTACTGGTATTAACCAACCACTGTGGGATTTCAGTAAATATACAGTATATATATGACCAAAGTTTGCAAAGAAATGCAGGGATAAATTTCCGAACGTGAGCAACCTGGGAAATGGACAGTGGAAATTATCATGAGTGCGAGGAATCCCACTAACGCAACAGCTAGCATAGGTTAGGTTAATAATTTTCTAATGGCCGGTTAACCAATAGCTGAGGTATATTCGGGTTTCATATAGAAAATGGACTACGATGTTGAATTTCCGGACGAGAGCAACCCGTGAATCCAACGCCAATCATTTCTTCATCGACCTCGATCAGGGTGTCATTTTCCTTGGTTTTATTTTAGACTTTTAGTGGTTCATAGCAGTTCCACATCTCAATCAATTAATTATGCTACTGGATTCAACATAATTGTTTGGACCAATAATCGTGCTTTAAGTAAATAAGATTCCTCCCGACAATGAAGTTGCTCAGTGCAAGTTGCGGTAAAATACTTGTCGTTTTATCTCATTTTTTCGGGAGTGTATTCCATGCACCGTCAGTGTATGGGTACTTGCAATATGAATGGATGTAATTTTTTTGATATTAAAATATATAAAAGAGTAGATTAGATGAGTGGCTATTATTTTTTTAGAGATTAAAATAACTGACAGTGCACTTGCACTGTCGGTGCATACAATCCTCTTCCCATTTTTTCTCCTGTTTCTATGAATTTTATATCCAAAAATAAAATTCATAGAAACAGGAGAAAAAATGAGATAAAACGACAAGTATTCACTGCAGATATGCATATACAGTAAATCAAGAGACAAGCTAGTGTACTGGTGGGTATGAGATACCCTCATTTACAACTATTTGAACAAAAATTTACAAGTATTTGAACCAAAATTACAACATTGAGAACAAAAGTTACCATATTCATTTACACTATTTACATATAGTTAAACAAAAATTACAACATTGACAACGAATTTGTTCAAAAGCTTGTAAAAATGTCGTAAGAGGTGTAATTACCATTATTAGAACTAAGATTACAACATTGACAACGAATTTGTTCAAAAACTTGTAAAATGTCGTAAGAGGTGTAATTACCATTATTATAACTAAAATTACACAAAGTATGACTCAAATTACAACTTTGACAACAAAATTTGTTCTCACTTTTGTAAATGTGGGTATGAGATACCCACCACTATACTAGAATTTCCCGTAAATCAACGTGATAACCAGAGAGAAAACTTTGATTTAAAGCTAGTATGGTGCAACAGTACTGCGCTTGATAATTATTATTATTATTTTTTTTTTTTTGAAATGGGTTTGGAACCCAGCCAAGCTGAGAGGCTCATCCATACGCCTGACTTATTATATTAGAATTATTATATTACGTCGAGGGGGACATAACACCTTGACCTCGAGCATCAGTACAAAAGTTCTCGTAGAGTACATCCCAAATAATAATAGGAGACTCATCTAACCAAACATCAGAAAGATAATTAAAACTAGCAAGGTGTGCCAATCTATTTGCAGCACCATTTGCTTCACGGAAGATGTGTCTAATCTGAAAAGAGTGAAAAGATGTCAAATATGACTTACAATTATCCATAATGATCCCAATTTCATATTGATCTTCCACATCATGTTGTAGAGCAGTAACCACAAGGGAGCAATCACTCTCAAAATCAAGAGTAGTCATGTTTTGGTGGATACACTACAACAAATCTGGGCTTTTACCGCCTAAAATTTACGGCGTGCGTTGACCGCGAGCCGTAAAAGACCAACGAGGCAAGTCTTTTACGGCGTGCTATGAATGTATGCCGTAAATAAGGTGTTCGTGTTGGTCTTTTACGGCGTGCTATTTATGCGCACCGTAAAAGGCTTCTCTTATAAGTCTTTCACGGCGTGCTTTTATTGCATGCCATAAATGTTATTTTACATTTACGGCATCCTTATAATGTGCGCCGTAAATAAGGTTAATAATTTTGAGATCCCACTTATTTTTTTGGGTCCTTGCCCAAAAGCACCAAAATGAGCCAAACTTTTCCCACTTACCCCAGCAACAGATTTTTATTCTCACTAACCCAATTCAGAGTATAATGACAAATATACCCTCAGTCTAATTAAACAACTTCATTTTATGCCATTCTCTCATCTCTCTCTCTCCAGCACAGCACGATTCTCTCTCTCTCTCTCTCTCCATAATCACGTACATATCACCGACCACCTTCACCGGAGAAAGTTTCACGGTGACATGGAGATCTATTCTTCCCGGACGGCGACTAATTCAACCGCGGAGGCGACGCAGAAGACCCATGGCTCTACACTGTTCGACGCCGTCTGATTTGGACCGGAGGATTTGCAGAACGGTGGCAGGGATCTGTCCGACTCGAGACATCGTTGAGGAGGTCATCACCGGCTTCGATGAGATCGATCTCCACCGCTCGACCCGAAGACCCGATCCAGCGAGGGCCTCAGCTCCGTTTTGCAGAACCACCAGCCGCCGTCATTTCAGCCTCGGGCTCCGGCGAGTTCAGATTTGTTTCAGTGACCGGCCAAATCGAATTCGATTTAGGCCTCGTCTCCAATTCGATCCTTTCAGCGCTAGAGGAGGAGTCGTGGACGAACGTCCGGTGCTTTAGAAGGTGAGGCCGAAACGAAGAGTATGGTTTTCGATAGACTGGGGGATTTGGTGCAGCAAGAAGAGAGGGTTCCGGTCAATTGGGGAAGAAGAAGATTGGGTGCCCAATCAGTTTTTTTTTTTTTTTTTGAATGTCTATTGGGGGACAATAGACGACTATTGGGGGGCAATAGACGTCTATTGCGGGGCAATAGATGTTTTAAATTGATGTAATCTTTTTTTTTTTTTCGTTAATTAAAGTTTTATTTGTCTAATTTTAGGAAGATTAATTTTCATTCCGGCAAACGAAAGTTCTATTGGGGGGCAATAGACGTCTATTGGGGGGCAATACATGGCTGATAGTCGTCTATTGGCCCCCAATAGACGTCTATTAGGGGGCAATAGACGTCTATTGCCCCTCTATTAGGGGGCAATAGATGTCTATTGGGGGCAAAAAAACTTTCCGGTGAGATTTTCAACAAATTCCGGTGGGCGGCAGCCGGTGACCGGATTCCGGCGAAAGTTGGCCGGAATCCGGCGGCCGGTGACCGGATTCCGGCGGCCGGTGACGGGCTCCGGCGAAGTTTCCTATAGTTTCTCTCTCTTCTATTTTCTCTCTCTCTCTTTCTCTCTAAGTAAATAAGGGGTGAAGGGTAAAATGGTATTAAAAAAAAATTAAAAACAAAAAAAAAATCTTAATGGGGTATTAGGGAAGACTCCCTTAGAGTGTATTGGGTAAGAGAGAATTAAAAAAACTCAATTGGGTTAGTGGGAAAAAAATCCCTAGAAATAGGGTAAATGGACAAAAACCCTATTTTTTTTTTTGGCTAAATTCTAATTTCCCACCCAACACGCCTGACAAAGTCACAAAACAGACCCAGACGCTATCAGGCTATCAGCTCTCCCTTCGTCTCTCTTCTCTCTCACCCTTCTTCTCTTAATCCTTGTTCAAACTACAAGGTGGGTGAATACCTCTGTCTCATCTTCCCAAAACTAAATTAGGGTTTCTTTCTCTCGCTTTACCATCTACCTTTCTCTTCATCTTGTCGACGACTAACCAAGTATGTGAAGGATCTCTCGTCATCGGTTGTCACTTCTGTCCGGTAAACACCTCTCCATCTTCCTCTCTTTCTATTTATGTGACTCGAGTGCTAAGGTCGTGAAGTTACAGTTACAATAGGGAGCTTTGGATAATTGATTTCTGTTGCTTTGATTCAATTATAGGGTTGAGGCTTTTGGGTAAGTGAGTATTAAGGCTTTGGAGTCGATTAATTTCTGTTTGCTTGATAGATTTATATGATTAATTAGGTTATTTGGGTATCAGCTAGTCGCAACTGTGTCTCCAATTTCCATTTATATCCCGAAATAGATTCGTTGCTAGAGTTAAAATCTTTTGCTTCTGTGCTAAGCTTGTTTACATTTCTTGATTTGGTTGAAAATTGGGTCTTGAACCCTTTATTGCTTGTTTTTATTCCGAGCCCATAAGACTGAAAAGTTTTTATTCCGAGCCCATAAGACTCAAAAAAAAAAAAAAATTCCTTTTCCTTTTTGTGTGAATTTGTGTTATTAAGTTGATTGGGTTCTTGGTTTCAACTGCTTAGGCTTGAATTTAATGGAATGAATGATTATAGAATTGTATTATCTATGTGATTGCCTCTAATGGAAAATTTATTTCTTTTAGCAATTGGATTCATATATTAGTGGATTATTGACTTGCTTTTCTTGATGATAATGTCATATTGTATTGATTACTATCTGAGAAACCAATTCGTCAATATTGACAATTGGGTGTATGTGTTTTTACTGATGATTGATTGGCTATTTTCTTTATTTGGTGATCTGCATTTTATTTTCCCTTTGTGAAAGAAATTTTGCCTGCAAGTTGGTTTAAGTTAGATATAAATAAGCATGTTAGCACAAGGTGGCCTAATGGATAAGCCTGCACTCTACTGCAAAGGGAGAAGACTCAAATGATTGTTGGTTACTTTTACTTGGGGTTTGACATCACATAACTCATTTCAGTACATGGCATATTCCACCTTCTTTTCAATAATGTTAAGCAAAGGATATCTTAAATGCTGCACCCTGATTTTCCAGTTTTCATATGGTCTTTTGTTTGTGTGAATTGTAGGAACAAGTTAGTATAAGGAGATGAGAACTGTGAACGTACAAGTTGTTTGGGAATCATATATATGCAGCTCGAATATTAGCCTATGCAGAGGTTTTATTTCTTTCCTAATTTAGTTGGAAGGATGCTTTGCTCAATATTGCATAAATCCATCTCATATTGTCTTTTGAATTAATAGTCTGTTCAATGATATATTGGTGATGCTTTAGCTAATCCACATGGACATGGGAATCATTCCAAACTGAATCTATTAGCATGCAATCTATTGGTTCAATATATTGCAAGGTTAAATTTTCACTGGGATTTGTCCTGACTTTGTGCTAATATATATATATATATATATATATATATATATATATATATATATATATATATGAACATATATAATCTCTTGATTTCTTTTAATGCACATACTTGTTTGCTAGCTAAGGTTTGTTTTTATTGTTTTCAGGTATTATGAAAGAAAGTATTATGAGGAGATTGTATTATGTCTTCTGCTTGCAATATAAAGAGGACATTTCAGAGCCCTTTATTGTTTTACCTTTATGTCTTCAGCTCTGAAATGACCTCATGAATTGAATTGTTCCAGCATATTGTATTATGTCTTCTGCTTGCTGCATTTTTAGTTCAATATAACCTCTTTATATTGCAAGCCTTATCTTGTATGTTCTGCTTAGTCCTGTCAGAGCACTCTGTTGAATGCTACTTTGAGGGTCGTGACCGCATGAAGTACGCTAAAGAGCATATTGGTGATGATCAATACTTTCCTATTTGGACCATTCTCGAATACTTCTCAAGTTAGCCAAATGCTTCAAGATGTTCCATTGGTAAGGCTGGTCTCACTATGTCAATTTCTTTGAAAATAGTAAATATGAATTTTGCATTGATTATAAACATTTATTAGTTCGTGCCACATAGCCAAAAAATGTAGACACTTTCTTTAGGATTGTGATATCTAAGTATTTATCTTTTCTGGCAGAGGAACTCAATATACGAGCGTGTAGATTCTTCACTCCACAAAATTCGTGATACGTCAGAGGTAATTTTGTCTTTAAGTCAGCAATTTCGTAGTTGTATGATTTTAAGCTTATGGCTTCCAGTCAGTCATCTGCAGGCTGTACAAACTTTTGCTGCTGAGTATCTGAAAACTCCGCTTGGCGAGCCAATGAAGGGCAGGAAGAACAAAACCTCCACTGGGCTATGGGTGGAGAAGTCTTACAAGAAAACCACTAACTTGCCTGAACCTTTCTCACATGAATTAGTTGCTAGATTGGAGAACTTAAATGTAAGTCCTTCCTACTTTTACAGTACATATAACTTAGACTTATGCAGTGTCCCGAACTGATATTCCTTATAGTTCCAAATCAGATATTTGGTCTTTGGGTAAGCAGTGCACATTTGGAAATTTTTTGGAAAATTGATGGCTAAAGGCCTGCTGTTCTTAGCGTAATCATCCCAATTATAAGCACTGCTTCTATTTCTAAAGGCATTGAAGCTTTTCTTGATTAATATTCTTATCTGCAATATGTATTATACTTAACATATTTTTGATCCAATATTTCTCATTGGCCTGCATCTAAATGGAACTGTTGGAGTAATTATTTTCAGAACCGTCAATATATATACATTGAATGGGATGCCTTCTTGAGGTTCTTAACTGAGTTCACAAGGATTTTGTATATGATAAGGTTTTGTACTGCTATGCATAGTTGTTGAGCTTGTAATGCCGTTAAGGATATGTCGTTTTGAATACAGATATCTTACATTTTTGTGTTATGATTAGGTGTTGGTAGAGGGTTCTTGAGCTCATGCTGTTTTAATTGTGTTTAGAGTATCTACCTCAAAGTTTTAATCCAAGCATGGAAAGACGAGAGACAAAGGAATTATAGGAAGAATGTCAACAGATGCTTGCTGCATTTCCTAACAACTCTAAGGAATACCAAAATATCCTTGGTAAGCCTGCTACACGGATCCTCATTTATGGGAAAGTTGTTTTAATTGGATTGGAAACTCATTTTTGTGGTACACACTTAATTAGTTTATGATCTGTCCAATTCACCATATCATTATTCTTTTGGATAAGAATGCACACATTGTAATCTGAAGGGTTTTGCTAATACTTGATATCTCTAATTGATATTGTTGGTTGTTTCATGTTTTTTTTCTTTGCCTGGGCTTTTTGTTAAAGATGGGGCTGGAGAAGTATGACATGACAAAGTTATTTACTTGTGTATTTGCTTCACTTCCAGATGATGTGAAACTTGACAACATACTCAATGAGAAGATGGCTTTAGTTCAACAATTCATTCGACCAGCTTTACTTCAACCCTTTGCTTACTAGAATTTGGGGACGGGGTTAATTGATGGATGTAATGAATTCTACCAATACATTTCCAATTGTTACTTTGTAAATGTGATTAATTATAGTGAGGGTAATATGAATATGACATTTGAGCAATATACATTTTTTTTTTGTTTGAAAAGACCTCATTTACGGCGCGCAGAGTGTGCCTTAAAATAGGAATTCAGTCACTCTTTTACGGCGTGTATGGGTATGCCTTAAATAGAAGGTCTTTTACGGCATGCAATGTGGGCCGTAAATGACCTCAATCACATTTGTGGAACCACTTTTATGGCGCGTTAATTGTTCTTTTATGACGCATTTTTGCGCGCCGTAAAAGACCACATGTCTTTTACGGCGCCAGCATTTACAGCATGCTTTTGTGCACCGTAAATAGGCTTTTACGGCGCACATGGTGGGCCGTAAAAGACCATTTTTGGTGTAGTGATAGCTAATAGAAGTCTTGCCCTACATGCTTCTGCTTCCATGTGCAAAGCGGAAGAAGCATGCGGGAAGTAGCGTGCTAGAGCTGCCAAACAGACACCATGTTCATCACGTATTACCACCCCCACTCCTCCATCACCAAAGTCAGCCCGGTAGCTACCATCTACGTTCACCTTCAGTCGCCCACTAGGGAATAAGTTTAAATTTCATACATGACAAAGTTCTGAGAATAAGTTTAAATTTTATGTGCTGACAAATATTTTACTATTTTCATAACATGCATCTTCATTCTGTATATATAAGACTGTGAGTTATGCCTCGTAAATTGCTAATTCTAAATATACTAAAGACGTGTTACCTGTTCATACTGTTCACACCTGTTCATTGGGGGTGGAAATTAAGGTCGGTTTTGCCCTTGCTTTGCACCCAGAATCTCATCATGCCATTGCTTTTTTGCTTTTCCCGTGTCTTGGTTGTGTGATGTGCATAAACAGATGGATCTGTAACTCATCTACAGTCTCACAGTAATACTCTTCTGACTCTGCAACTCTGATCGTCATAGCCTGTCAGCCTTCGAGTTTCAATTTCGTCAGAGTAATCCTCGCTTTGCTTCCGTCTCCAGGTTCCTCTCTCTCTCTCTCTCTAACTATATCCATGCAGCCCCTTAACCAATCACACATACAAATTAACTTTGATCTCGAACTGATTGCAGAGTTTTCACTCATATTCAGCTTGAAGAAGATCTCAAGTCCATGTTTGCGTCCTCGGCTGCTCAGTCACAAAGCGACGGCCAATTCATCTATCCCTCAGATTTTCAGGTCAATTGCTTTACTTCCTTCCCATTTGTTCTGGGTATGTTTAATTTGATCTGTTTCTTTGATTTCTGAGTTGAATTGACACAGAGTGGGGGTTGATTGGTTCGATTAGGTTTTGGGTGTCCACTATTTGATTCGAAAGTTTGCTTTTTCTGAGGAATTTGTATTTGATTGATTGCAAATAGAGGTTTTTCTCTTCTTCTTTTCTATGTTGGAAGTGTAAAGCCTGCCTCTGTCTTTCTCCGTCTGGAAGGTGAGTTGTTTATTTGAGAGGTTTGGATGAAAATTCCTCATAACATTCTTAATGTACTTAATTGCAGGGTTTATTATGATTTGAAGTGAATCTAAAATTCCTCTTCATGTTTTGGGTCCCTCCTTTGTTTTTACACTTTAAATCCCTTGCTGCCTAAATTCAACAACACATAAATAGTATGCTTATGTCTACAGATGGTCTCAATACTCAAACAGTAGGCCTGGGCTCGGCTCGGGTCGGGCCTGAAATTTGGTAAAACCGAGACCGAGCCCGAAATAATCGGTTCGGGCTTTTTCAAAACTGGAACCCGACAGAAACCGATCCCAAACGGGTCGGTTCGGTTTTCGGGCTTTTCGGGCCCAAAATCCAAATAGTCTTGAGCTTGCTGTTTTCCCAGTTTTTCAAAAACTCATCTGGACTTCTGGCAAAACTGCCAGACTCATTTTGGCACCTGGAAATCTGGGATGCATATCAACTTCACAAACTCATTAACATAACTTATCATACAACATTACAACCTATTCAAACATTCAAAATTTCAAATGTTCAATCAAACTTAAATTTTACAACACAAAGTCACAACTCACAACTCACAATTACATGTCCAACTCCAACAGATTAAAGTCATTAAACTCATTAAACAACAATCCAAATTGAACAATCATTAAAATGTTCAATCAAACTGAAATTGTGAATGGTTCAACAGAAAGTGAGAAAATAATCAATTAATCAAACATGAACAGAAACTGAAGTTTTGCACAAAGTGTCAAACTGTGAAATAAGTCGAATAACTCAAGCTTCCGGCCCCTAGCTGCTCGGCCTACCCACTGCTGCCTTGCTCCACAAGTCCAAAACTCCAGGCCTACGACAAGTGCACACTGCACAAATCTGCAGAACATTTCAAAATTTCAAATTACAAATAAAAATTTAAAATGCATAACCTGTAAGTGTAAAGGAAGAGTTTCTGAACAACTAAACAACTAAACATGTAAAATGCCTGTCATTAATGAACTTCACAGAGTTGCTAAACTACCGAGTCAAGTTCACAATTTCACATTTTCACATCTTCACATACATAGTTACATACATGAACTGATGAACACAATACCAAATCAGCCAAGACCATACCATTAACCAAATGCAGAACATTAACATTAACCAAATGCCAAATGATTGAAAACAAGACCATACATTAACCAAATGCAGTACCTTATTCACCACATTGAAGTTTAGAAAATTCATAATGAAAAAGTGAAATTGAAAACCCTAGATTACTCATTACTGAATACTGACCTGCGAGGAGTGAAGTGCAGACTACAAAGCTTCGAGAGTTCGAGGAGAATCGAGTCAATCGACTATTAGATCGAAACCATGTGGAATTGAAGATCCGAGAGCTCTCTCTGAGATCGTCGGGCATCGGCGACGGGGAATTTCTGGAGCTTTGCGTCCAGTGGTTCACTGGCGGAGGCGGATTAGAATGGCGGAGGAGCTGGTATCGAGCTGGTGGCGAACGGAAAGCTGAGATCGGAGAGAGAGAGAGAGACTGAGAGAGAAGAGAGGGTCAGAGGGAGGCTGAGAATCTGAGATCGGGTTAGTCTCGACTCGATGACTTAGGTGGGTTAGGTACTTAGGTCTTAGGTTTTTTTTTTTTAATATTTAACATATTATTATATCACCCAATCATAGAATGACAAGTGGCAAATGAGACACAATTCGGTTCGGGTCGGTCTTTCGGTCTCTGAATTTTTGAAGCCCGAGACCGAACCGATTACATACATTCGGGTCGGTCTTTGAACCGAACCGAGAATTCCCATATTAAAACCGAACCGAATCGGTCTTTTTTGCTCGGTCCGGTTCGGTCCTTCGGGTCCAGACGCCCAGGCCTAACTCAAAGTAAAGGAAGATACTGTTTGTTTTGGTACAAGTCAAATTTGGTATTCAAATCGATGGTATATTTATCATGTTTATTATGATCATCATTGTTGTACATGTTTATAAAATGATAAATCCTTGGTTTAACAGACAACTTTGTTTGATGCCACTGATATAGACGTAATCCAGGATTCACTTGGTTGGAAATGAAATTTGTTAATATGATTGTGGAAATAAATCCAAAAATGGTAATTGAAAGGAAGTTTTGTAATATGGTAGTCTCCTTTCTTTTTCTTTCTTTTTTGGATTATAATATGGCAAGAAATCTGGGATTGTTCTCTGTTATTTAGGCAATTTAGGGATACTTTCTTCCAAGGTTTTGGGATGAGTTGAGTTTTCATTCTTCCAAGGTTTGATTTGTGTCTTTGTTTTATAATTTCTTCTAATTGATTGCCATTTAAAGTCTGTATTCAGTTGTTAGTATTTAAAAACACTGTTGATTTTTCTGGCCTAAGAAATATAGAAGAAATGTATAGATTGTTTATAGAGGACTAATATCTTGGTTCGAAATGACATGCTGCATTGTCAGTTTATCCTCATATGAAAGCACTTGCACATTTTCTGTTCAGTTTAACCTCCTTTTTTTTTTTTTTTTGGTCTGAAAGTCTAACCTCTTTTGGTGATGACAAATTTTTTCCTCTTTTGAAGTTGTGGTAGAAAAGAGAAGAAGAGGGATTGAAATCGGTAAGGTTCTAAAGTTTGATTGAAATCAGTAAGGTTCGAAAGTTTGAAGCTGTGGTAGAAAGGAGAAGAAGAGGGATTGAAATCAGTAAGGTTCTAAAGTTTGAAGCTTTCATTCGGTTAGATTTTGGGGGTTGCATTTTTGTTGTTTTTTGCTGGAATTGGGTTTTGGGTTTGATTTGTTGTTTGGTTGTCTTTTGCAGTTCTAAATATTGTTCACTGGAATATCTAGGAAAGAAGAATAGGGACTGAAATCGATAAGATTTCAGAATTTGAAGCTTTGATTTGATAATTTTGTCGTGCAATTGTCACGGTCGATTGTACTTGGATCTCAATATTATGTTATTATGGGTTTTCGGTTTGATCTGTTGTTTGATTGTCTTCCGCAGTTCTAAATATTGTTCATTTGAATATTTGGGTGTTTTTGCTCTGTTGAATCACCTTTCGTTCTTATTATGTCATATTTTTGGTATGCTGGGTTTTGAGAAATAAGATAGCTATAAAGAAAGTATGCAGTTTATTGATCATATTTGGTATGCTGCGTTTTGATCCTCAAGGATTAGACTTTGCAATTAGAAGTGGAGATTATTGTTTTTACTATTTTTTCTTTCTTTATTTGTTTTTAGGTATTAAAAATGTAATTTGTTGTTTTTATGTAGTTTAGACTGGAAAGTTGTATATGGTGGGATATTAAGATTCTGTATCATTGTTGCTGTATTTATTTGATGTGAAATTTGGGATTTTGTGATCAAAAGATTAGTTATTATATCAATGCTTTATGATACTACTTGCTTTAAGTGGAGGTTTTTTTGGCCAGATCACCTTAGTGATTAGTCATGATCAATTTTGTGGTGTACTGATGAAACTACTGTCATTGTTTGGTGGCAGACGAACATATGAATTAGCTAGATTTTGACCGGAACCCTCACTGTGAGTGACTAAAGATCTTATACTTCAGCTTCAGCTTTCTTTGTCCGTATAATATTTGTCTGGGATTTAAAGCCAATTAACTTGAAACAGACCATGTTGGCAGTAGATTGCACGTTGGATTCCACACAAATTTGATATCCGGAACCAGTTTCTATATAAACGGTGCTTTAAGATGAACACCTACTGTCTCTAATTCATCTTCTGTCTAATATACAATATTCATAAGCTCTATACATGTATGAATGCATCTTCAGTTTAATTAAAAAGTCCCCTGGATTCTTCCTTAATGATCAGCTAATTTCTTACCATTAAACTGTTAATTATTGTGGTTCAACGTCTAACTAATGTAAAAATGGAGGCATAGTGTTCAATTGCAGCAAAGTAGTATACTCCCCTCATTTGCCAGTAACCGATGTTCTGTTGTGTTTTATCATTGCACTGAACTGTGGTTAATTGAACTTTAGTTGTTTATCTGCATTTGCTTTTCAATCCACATATAATCGTGTCATTCCATTCATGTTCCCCTTACCTTCTTCTCTAAACTATTTTACTTCTATGAATAAGAAAAGTTAACCTCAAATATAATAATGCTATTCTTGATAATTCTTCAAATATTTTGCAGGACTGTACACACAACTCCATCCATTCAAGACAAAACTCAATCAACAGCTATTTCAGGAGCATACTTCAATTCAATTTATGCATTGTAATACAAAATTTTGGCCAAAATGTACCTCACTTCAGAACATAATTTCAATAAAAACAATTCCTCTGGAATTTTTCCCTGCGTGCCTTACACAAAAATTTCTGGTATCTAATTCTATAATATTAACAACATTATTACCATCCATTCAAGCAATTACTCTCTTCCACATTTATAACAATAAATTCCGCAACAAAGTGCGGGCATATTTTCTAGTTGGTTTTGAACCGGATGTTTAATGCACAGTAGGTACTCAACTCGCATCGGGTTGGTAGATCAAACAATTTCCATATAAGTTGATGATTATGATCACTCTCTAATCTCTCTTAACTGAAGTTAGGTTTTACAGGGACTAATTTAGTGAAGAAAGTCTAAGTTGGGGTGGCCATGAAATTTGGCATATCAAACTCATGAATCACAATCATTAATTTGTTTCAAAATAAGATATGCATACTGCCTCTGCTATCATATGTGAAGAAACACCAAAAATATTTTTCACACGTCATTTTTTTAGCATTTAATTGATGAGTCGGATATGTCATGTGATACATCAGCTTCATGGATCCGGCTCCTCTAAAGTGAGGAGACTGTGAATTTACTTTAATTTGATAAAATCTTGACTCTTTGTCTAATCTAATATAAAGGCTAGGGTTCTAAAAATTGACACGTCAATCTTCCACCAATTATTGATTTTTTTTTCTTCTAAACCCCCCGTTAACGCGAGCAAAACAAAAACAAATGGAGTTAAACCGTACCGTACAGTCTTTCTCCTATGTGTGGCTGCCTTACTCTTTCTCTGTGCTTCCATGGAAACTCTCCCATGGTTACCAGAAAGCATAAATAAAATCAGATTTAGTTGAAGAACTAGCCAGTAGCCATAAACAAAGGCAAAGTATCCTCACCAAGCACCCCAGTCTTGATCAAAAGGCCACAATCTTGCATATTCACGTCCAAATTGTCCAATTTAGTGTTTACTAGACAATGAAAAGTTTTCCTTCATACTTCTACCCCACACAAAACTCTGCCAATTCAATAGCTTCTTTCAATGTCTTAGATACTGATCGACTGCAACGGCTCCTTACAAAGAGCATTCTTGGAGAAGCAGGGGTGGCTACACAAGTCTAATAATCGTGACGGGATCTGCTCCAGCTTTGAAATGATCATCTTCCAGGAAACCCCTTAAGCTTTCTTGCCTATTCAGTGCCAATGGAACAAGCTCCCTTGCTTGTGATAACCATTCTTCGGGTGACCGGGTATTGGTCAAAACCTTGCTACCACCTTCTTCCACCATGATTTCAACCCGGGTATTAATCAAGGGAAAATTCTATAGTACATACCAGTATCTCATACACACATTTACAAATGTGACAACAAATTTGTTGTCAGAGTGGTAATGTTGAGTCCTATTTTGTGTAATCTTAGTTCAAATAACGGTAATTACACCTCCTACGACATTGTTACAAGTTTTTGAACAAATTCGTTGTCAATGTTATAATTTTTGTTTAACTATATGTAAATAGTGTAAATGAATATGGTAACTTTTGTTCTCAATGTTGTAATTTTGATTCAAATAATTGTAATTTTTTGTTCAAATAGATGTAAAATGAGTGCATGAGATACTGGTATGTACCATAGCTTATTGGATACCAGAGCTAGACCAACTGAAATTTGAAAAAAACCAAGCTTTCTAAGAATGAAGCTAGCAAATGAGGAAATGCGAAGAAAATATAGATGTATATAAGTTCTTTGAGTCTAAGTTCCCTATAATCTGAAAATTAAGCTTTCTGATGTATATCTTAATGTTCTTGAAGGATTTCAAATCTTATACATCGTGGTTTAAATGGAAAACTGTTTTTTTTGTTGAAGGAATATTGATTTAGTGTGCCTTATCAAACTAGGAGTAGCAATAGGAGAGAAGGTTCTAGATTTCCCAATCCTACACGGATTGGCATTCCTTGTAACATTAGAACTAGCACTTTGTAATCCCTATATATAGGGCTCCTATTCTCAATAATATAATTACAATTCTCTCTACATTCTCTCTCGAATCTATTTTACTTAAACACGTTATCAGCACGAGCCCTAACCACAAAACAGAAAACCAAAAACCAAAACCCGAAAATCTTCTTTCACCACCGCAGCCCCTAGCCCGAGCTAGTCGAGTCCTTCGCTGCAGCCTGCCTTCGCACGCCCTGCGCTACGCGCCCCTGCGCTCCTTCGATGCAGCCTGCTCGCCCGTGCGCTTGCAGCGCCATATCGCTGCCCTTGCAGCCTCACAGCAGCCCCTGCAGCCTTGCCCAAGCCTACTGCCCCTACACCTCCGTTTCAGCCATCTGTTACGACCAGGATTGCAAACTGTTTCCAATCCTAGCTTAGGATTGAATAGCTTCTGCAATCCTAACCCCGGATTGAAGCAGTTTTCGGCCTTCATCCCTGCAATCTTTGGCAGCAACCAAAACACCTTGCTGCCATCACCACCGAGCCATCCAAAACTGTCTCCATCAATCAACAAATAATCCAAGCTTCCAAAAGTTCAAGAATCAAGGTTTCAAGCTTCAAACAAACAAGTAAGTATTTACATTAAGGTTCCCGTTTTCCGAATTTAATTCCTCCTTCTTTTCTCGGGGACTTGAAAACCTCTCTTCTTCTACATCCCACCTTTCTTATAACGTGGGTTCGATTCTTGAAAAGCGGAATTGTGGGGATTCACGTAATTAACGAACTAAGAGCGTTCGTAAGACTTCGGACTAAGAGCGTCCGCAAGCATCGATTAACGACCTTATAAACATCATTGTTTCGGTCTAATCCAATTATTCTTGGAAATCGATTTCTTGGTAGCATAGCTCGGAAATCTTATTATTTAGTTGTCGTGGAAGCATTGACTCCGAAACTAACTTATTTCTGTTTCATCTCCCAGGATGTCAAACACGAACAAACTCGATTTTGTTCCATTGGATTATGCAGGCAAAGGATATTTATACTGGGCCATTGACATTGCGACCCATCTTACTGCCCAAGATTTATTGCATACAATCCAAGAGCTTTGTCCTATAGAAACTGCTCCAGACCCTCAAACTGAGAAAGATAATTCCAAGGCACTTGCCTTCATGAAACGTCACATGGATAGTGACCTCCAGTTTGAGTTCATAAATGAGGATAGCGCCATACAGCTTTGGCAAGCGCTTCGCGAACGATATGGCAATGTTCGTGACTCCATCCTTCCGAATACAGAAGCAGAATGGAACGATCTTCGCTTCTCTGAATTTGACACTGTCATGCAATTTTATTCGGAAGTTCTCAGCATCAGAGCAATGATGCGTCTCTGTGGAAAAACAATCACAGAAGACCAATTGATTGAGAAAACCCTCAATACCTTCCCCGCCTGTGCTATGAGGTCCTCTGACTTATTCAGGACTCATGTAAATGCAAGACGGATCACAAGTTTCCAACAGCTTATTGAAGCTATGGCCACTGCTGAAAGACATGGCAATGAACTTGTGAAAAGAGAAATTGATAGGCTTCAAGA